>NC_040020.1:977537-1151158 GCF_000972845.2 Larimichthys crocea
TGGAAACTCGTGGCGAACCTCGCAACAAACTCGATGACATTTTCAACCCAGGTTCGCGCTTGTAGACAATCATGGCGTACTTCAGGTAATGGACAAAAATCCTCGTGGAACAGTGTCTTGTCCTCGAGCTGATGGAGGAGAAGGAGGACGTCATCAACAACAGGCGGCAGGGGAAACAAATCAGGGGAAACAGTAATTCAGGTTAAAAATAAGACGTAAATATATTCATTGAGAACAGGAGAGAGAACCACCAGAGCTCTGAGATCTTATGGGACAGGTTTGTTATTGTCCCTCAGGTCAAACAAAGATCTGAATTCAGTTTTTAGGCACCACATATTCAGAATGAAACACCAGAAAAACTTTTTTATTAGTTTATTTCTCCGCGCACTACATTTCTTTGTCGGTTTTATTCATTTAGATTCCTATTTGTGTCATTTCTTCATCCTTTATAACCACTTCCTTAGTAAAGTACTTCAAATTGCCCTGTGGTTGAAAGATGTTCCTAACCTAGACGATCTAACGCATCCATTGGGACAAACCATGTCCTGCTGCCATGTCCTATAATGCTCCAAAGTTGTAAGCTGAATTTTTAAACCTTTTCATTTCATGCATTTTTCAGCAGTAAATGGTATAATATAACATATGCAGTATAAATCTTTTAATTTCCGCTGTTCTAAAATTAGTTTATTTAAATATTTCTGCACGCTGGGATCCCTAAACCGTGTTGGAATCTATATAATTGTGTGACTAGAAAGCTGAGAGGAATAATCTTCATGTGTAGCTCTTAATTTTTAACTTGACTGTATAAAATGACATATTTTGACCCTGCGTATATCACAACCTCATGTAACTGCACAAGCACAAACTAAGAATGATATGTGTATTGTATAGCTTCCATAGGTTATAGACCATAATTCAGAGGAATATCTAGAATAGAAACACCAAAAAACAACGGTATTAATTTCCCTGTGCTTCCTCAAGGTCTTGTTGTCTTACTTTTTTATTATTTTTCTATTTTTTTAAGTGGTAAAAAGTTGGTAAATCTGTGTAACAACCCAAAAATGCCAAACAACTTATCAGGTTTCCACACATTTCATGACAAATTCAAGCACTTTTCAAGCACCTTCAAGCACCAGTTTTTCCATTTTTCCAGCACCTTTAAATACTGTGTCTGCCAGATGGTCATGGGAAGCGCAGCGGTGCCACTGTATGGCATAATATATGGGTCTAATTAGCATTATTTCATATGGTGGTAGATTGACGTTTTGATTTTTAACTAATTGTGAATTGGCTTGTATTCTCAGTTGGAGCGGTGTATTGGGTAACACCATAGCGCAATAACAGTGACAAATAGACATCGACAAATTTTCAAGCTTTTCAAGCACTTCACAAAAAATTCAGCATTTCACAAACCTTGAAAACACTGATTGAAATTCAAGCATTTTCAAGGAATTCAAGCACCCGTGGGAACCCTGCTTATGAGACATATAAAAAAACATCACATACCTGCATCATAATGAGCCTGTTTACACTCAGACCTGAGCACACTCAAACACAGTATTTATGACAAAGACAAGACACTACAGACCTGTATTTGATCTGTGGAGTGTCTGATGGCACAAAAACAAACAAACAGACAAACAGACAGACAAACAGACAAACAAACAAACAGACAGACAAACAGACAGACAAACAGACAAACAAACAAACAGACAGTGATCTGACTGACTCACTTTGCTGTAGCGGCTCTTCAGGCTCGCCACCAGCTTCGCCTTGTTGTTGTGGCCTTTCTGAGCGCGCTGAAACGCCTCTTTAATGTCGAGCTCGGTGTCCGCGGTCATCTTTCCTTCACAGACAGAAAACAACATTTTAAAAAAGACACGAACTGTCCTCACGGTGTTTACCGAGCAGGCTAACGGCAGCTCTGTCTCTGGTGCCTCATTAGACCAACTCCCACTGAGAGAAGAGCTGGGAAACAACGTGACCAGCTAAAAACAGCGAGGGATTAAACTCCCCAGAGACTCTTGTGTTGTTATAATTTATAAATATTAAAGCAGATGTCGTGTTTATACAAGAAAATTAGACTTTATCGTGAGTTTTAGAGATTTACCGTTTCCTGTTTTCTTCTCCAACTGCCGCCTGTTTTTAAATTCCACTCTCGCGGACAGTCGCGAGATCGTGAACGTGTACTCATACGTGATGACGTAATGACGTAAGTGCGTGGGTCTTAATTTGTCCCCGAGTTTAGCCTGACAGGCTCGTGCTGACACCTGACCTGATTAATCAATTAATCGATCAATTTGAAGTTTATCAACTACTTCAAATATTGTTTATTTTTGTATTTTACAAGGAAAATAAAACCTAAATATCCCAGAGTGACAGCTCGAAAGTTAGTAATAAATAATAATAATAATAATAATAATAATAATAATGTGATGATGATGATGATGATGATGATGGTATAATAATAACAACAACAATAATAATAAAACATACTAATAATAATAAATAATAATAATAATATAAAATAATAATTAAATAATAATATAATAATATAATAATAATTATAATAATAATAATACATTCTATTTCAAGCGCCAGGACCCCAGGTCACTTCACAAATTAAACAGATAAGATAAGAAAAGTATTAAACTAATAGCAGTCAGTCACATATCAATAAAAATCAGTAATAAATAATTAAAATTATAAAATAAATTAGTAAATTAATATATTTTGTAATAATTGTAATAATTATTTTATAATTATTTATATAAATATTATATCTCAATATTCTATTTAATTCTATATTATAGAATATATATAAATAATAAATAATATTTAGAAATAAAATTAATTAAATAAATTATAAATAAATATGTGTATATAATGTTTTACAATTTTCTGACATTTTACAGATCCAGTTAAATTATTTAGTATATTGGTAGGCACTGGGTTTGATTGGACTTTTATCATTTTAATAACAGAAAGAACCACCAAAAAATTATGTGGCTTAATTTGGATTGGAAGAAATCAATCAGCAATAACTAATCTGCAATAGTGTGCAACCCCCCTGTTGGTCTTCAAAGGAGGGTTCAACGAGCAGACAGTTCACCTGTGTGGACTGGCAGGAAAATAGGTTTCTTTGTTTTGTAACAAGAATCGCCATCTACCTCGTGAAATTGGTTTAATACAGAAGGTCAGGCTGCTTTAGACCTGTGTGCATGAGGGCGTAGGATTATCTGAGAGGTGAATGTATCATCATATTAAATATTTATGCTGGTGGATGTAGGGGCTAAAAGTCTGTCCATTAGTCCCTACACCTAAACTATGTCATGGGCAAAAAGAAAAATAGTGTCTAGTGCTTCTGTAAATTCATAGGCACATACAGATGGTCTCTTAATATGTTATATTACATTGCACAAAGACCTATGTGACTACATATTAAAGACGTTTATATGTGGCAATATAACTTGCTGTGAATACCCTGAAGCTCCAGGTTCACAGTTTGTGTTCATTTGGTTGCAATTCGCAATTTTGTTTGTGCATATCACCAACGGAAGATAGTATTATATTGTCATCTAATCCTGTGTCCATGTGTTAAGGCCTCAGTATGCTCCGTGTAAACTAGGTCGTAAGGTGTCTAAAGATAAAACTGTTTATAGCTGTTCCAAACGGCCACACTCAAAGGTGAAATGCCTCCCTGATCTCTCTCCAGGAACTTTTTGTCTCTGTAGTTTCAAATGCAATAAATCATACAAATGGGCATTACAGCACAAAACTTTTGGACAGTCTCTCCTCGAGGGCATTCATGGTGAGTTGGATAAATGAAAACTGATGGAAGAATTTTTAAAAAAGAAGAGCTCGAGAGAAGTTCAAATGCTGCCTACTTTTATACCTCTGCATAACTGGCATTTGCTGCATGATGCGGGCACGATTATCAGTTGAAAAGTTTTAATAATTGTTGGATATAAGCCAGAAAGTGCTCACGTGTTGCTTAATCCTGAGTAATGTTTGATGAAAATTGATTGGAACAGAAGAAGGTATTAGGGCTGGGTAGAAAACTGGGTCTCTACAGACAACTTGGAGGTAAGACAGGACAACAATACAGGGAGTGAATGGACTCAGCAGCAATTGTTTTCCCCAGAGGCCTCCATTTCCACATACAGGTCAGTTTATTCATCATCACGAGGAGTAATATTCAGCTGGTAGAAACAGTTTATCTTCTTCGGCTCCGGGGGATCTTTGTCAGGTCTGGGAAAATAACCCTGAGGATGTCATTTGGATTATTCTTTATCTCGGCTTGATCTGGAAGGAGACTACCAATTAGTCTCCAACAGAAAGCGTGGGTATTTTACCAGGCAGGCGGGGAGGGTCTGCTGCTGCAGTCCACTCTGAACTCGGAAAAAAACAAACCTACGACACAGAAAAGTGTTATGTAACGGTCATTGATGTTAGAGTTCTAAGTTAAAAACTCAGGAAAGGAAAGGACTGTCTAAACCGAGTTCACCGACATAAACACACCTTGCAGCACACACAGGGAACAGTGAACTGAACATTCATTTCACATGACTATTTATTCTATTCGGGGGGCCTGGAGCCGATCCCAACTGACATCGGAGATTCTGTTGATTTGAGGACAGGTTACACTCTGGACAGTTCGCTAGTTCATCACAAGGCTGACACGTAGACAAACAACCGTCAACACATTCACACCTACGGGCAATATTGTGCCACCAATTAACCTGCATGTCTTTGGACTGTTGGAAGGAAGGCTTGGAGTACCTGGAGAGAGCCCAAATTCATGCAACATGCAAACTCCACAGAGAAAGCACGGTGTTGTCGACCACAGAACCTCCTTGCTGTGAGACAACAGACAACAAACGTGAACAGAACAGCATAGAACTTTTACTGTATGTTGTGTTTGTGTTGTGAAACTTTGCCATTCTGATGATTTGAGGTTGATAGATGTCTTTGAGAGCATGTAGCCTTCTTCTCCTCTTGCGTCTTTTAAAGTAGATTTGCCTTTGCATGTTTGCTGCATGTTTTCCTAAGCACATGAACTGAGACTGATTTCGACTGGAAGTCGGGAAAACCCACTTTGATGACTTGCAATGGATTGCAGTCTCTGTGACGTCTCCCATAAATTACTGTAGAGTTGTTAAGCTCGGTGGGGTAGTCCTGCCTCCGCCACCTAAGGCTAATCCATAGTGGGTGGAGATGAGCAGGCTGAATGAAGCCTGGTTCCTCAAACAAGCCCCCTGTTATGACACCCACCTGTCAATCAAAGTGTGCACACACTTAATTATACATAATTTTAATTGAACAGGTGAGTTATAGTTATATATACAAAGCTGTTTTTTGTACCAGGCTGTAAACATGTTTATTTCTGCTGTGTGAAGTTGGACATTTGAACATGGGGACTTATGGAGACTGACTCATGGAGTGGACGTTTGAGAAACTTCAGTTTTCGACATCACAGAGGTTGCCACTTGATTGCAGCATAATAAAAAAACATGCTAGTGAGTTGCATTATGGGAAGTGTAGGCTTCAGTGTTTTTGGCGCTTTACCCATATTATAGACTGTTATGGGTAAAACTCGACCACTACTGCTTTAAATTTCTCTGGTGTACCCCTTTAAGGTTATGAATGATTCCCCACAGTGAGAACATGGGTTGTACTTTAAACTCTACAATACCTGTAGGCATAGTTCAGGACAAAAACAGATTATTTATGCATTAGGGTGCAGTTTCACAGGTGCTTATGTAGAAACATATAGTATGAGAACATTGTGTATCTATGGTAATCAATACTAGCAGTGATAACACAATATTAAAGCCTGTCATATGTTGCTGTTTAGCCTCATCCTCTCAGTGTATTGTGTCTGACTGATGGAGTAAAATCACACGACCAGACCCCCAGAGACCCCCCATCCACCACCACCTCCTCCTCCTCCTCCTCCTCCACCTCCCCTCCGCACGGTGATCGGCATTGATACAGCAGCGCCGGTAGGGGCGGGGCAGCACTGCAGCAGTGCGCTTCTCGAGCTGTCTCCGGTAATGTTCCATAGGATACGCACGCCCCTCTCCGCCCCTGCCGCGAGACAGGTGGTTGGACTATATGCCTTCATCCTCGAGCGCGCCCTCTTAGAATAAGAAATATCTGTTGACAGCCGGGGAAGGGTCGGTTGGCGCGAGCGCGTCCCCGATGGACTTCCAGCGTGTGACCTCCGCGATCACCGGGCGGATAGCGGGAGAGGAACGCACGAGGAGAGCCCCGCCGATCTACTACCAAATGTTTCCCAGCGAGCTGCCGTTCACGGGAGGAGGTCCACCGACAGAGGCATGAGATGCGCGAGTAGAAAGTTGACACGATTATCGGTGGGGGAATTTTAATCCGAGAGAGGCGGCTGGATCTTCTTTCTTTTTTTGACAATTCCCCGGTCTGGAAAGTTCCCTTGGGGGTTGTGTTGTGTGTGTGAGTGAGCGTGTGTGTGTGTGTGACAGAGAGCGGTTCATTATGGCTTCAGGCGCCGGTAAGGCTGCACAGCCCCCCGGGCCGGGCTCCGCCGTTAACGGGACTGCGGCAGAGTTCGCGAACATCGAGCAGGAGCTGTACGACTACCAGATGCACAGCAAGATGTGCAAGAAGATCGCTCAGCTCACCAAGGTAAGACCCGCCGGTGACACCGAGAGAGAGAGAGGTGGAGATAGAGAGGGGCGCGCCGCCGGACGCGCTGTCACTGGATGTGCCAGGATGACTTATTGAGAATTATGCGACTATGTTGTGATAAATGTCACATTATAGCACCATCAGCATAAATATAGATTTATTTATTTATTTAAATGGATGCATGGGGAGGTTAAACATGTAGAAAACACGAGAGAAGTCGCGCGTAAAAATCAAATATTGCAGCGATAAACTAAAAAAAAAAAAAACATTTACACACGAGCGATGTGGGAGAACGGTTGTGAAACTTGGATCGGGTTCTTCATCCGTCTTCGTGACTGACACAGTAATCAGACATCAGCAGATCACTGTAGGCTGCAGATCTCCAGCTATTTCAGAGGCAAGCCTATCGGGGCAGCAATTAAGCGTGATGTAATTATCAAGTTAATTTATGGATTATCTCAGCCCGTGCATCGATTTACTGTAGGATAAATGTCTAATGGTGAAGATTGCAGAGCCCTAAAAATGATATTTCTTTGTCTAAACAAGAGGTGTGAATAGTAGATATAAATCATGAGCCATCCATACCTTTTCTGTCATGATTATATCATGCTCTGTATCTTCCTCACACTTATCAGGGTGCATGCAGGGATGCCTGACAGCTGCAGCAGCAGTATCTGCTCTTGCTTTTCATACAGTAAGTGTTGCTATAAAGGGGGGATTCTCCCCCTCTCTCTCCTCTCTCTTCCCCCCCTCTCTTTCTGGTGCACAATAATGCTTACAGAGGCAGGGCATGACCCATGGCTTGTTGAGCTATGACAATTACTGATGACTGTGCAGCACCTATCTTACTTTATGGATTCAACCCCTGCACGTGTGTCGAGGAACACACGTGTGCAATGCAATACATGCATTAGTGTGTGTGTGTGTGTGTGTGTGTGTGTGTGTTGTTCAGGTGGGAGCTCAGGCACGCAAACAAACAAAGATGACACAGATGAAGGCTCAGCACTTGTGTCTGTGCTTGTTAGAGATATCCGTCTACCTCGTCTATGCTTCCACCTCCCCTCTTCCATCCTAATGAAGAAAGAAGCCTCGGACTTGTTTCTTTCTCTCTCCTGAAACTTTATGCAAGCCCTGTCGGTCTGCTTTTACCTCTTTGATGACCAACGGTGAATAAATCTGAAACCAAGGGGGGAGCGCTTCATGAAATATAAGAATCATCAAATTCAATATTTGGCGTAAGCATTTTCTCTCTGAGTTTTTTTGGATCCAGGGCATGTGACACATGGTTTATTGGAGTGTTTTGGAGCCGGGGTGTGGAGAGGAGAAGTGGGTCAGCTGTGGTAACCTTATATATTTAATAACCCCTGCTTTATGTGTGCATGGAGGCTGACACACACACACACACAGTCATACACACCTTCTCATATCGGCCTCCACTCACCCATCCATACTTATGCTTGACTTACACCACACATCACCCTCCATCCATCCCTCCCTCCCCACCTTCCCCACCTTCCCCTCTCTTTCTCTCTTGCCAGCGAGAGTGGTCTGTCCTGGTTGAATGGGTGCTGCTTAATATAAACCGGTAGCACGTCCGTTGGAGTGTGTTTACACGGCGGAGCGAGCCAATGGGAGGAAAGGAAAAGCGAGAGCTGACCGGGCCAGCTGTTGTGAATGTTCACATGAGCTTGTGTGTGCGTGTGTGTGTGAACAGGCGTGCACACAGCAACATGAATAACACACGAGGAGAGTGGTCTCTTCATGTGACTCACAGAGATCAACAGTAGCATATTAAAGTGTGTGTGTGTGTGTGTGTGTGTGTGTGTGTGTGTGTGTGTGTGTGCACATATACACCCACACTTCTGATTGCCAGCTCTAATTCTGTCTATGTGATTTCCTGTACTTATCTAGCTTACGCTGTCACAATGTTCCCAGCTTTGTAATCCAGCACACCCGGTACTCTCTTTGATATGTGTGTGTCTGTGTGTGTGTGTGTGTGTCCAACCTCTCCTCTGTGCACCAACCATTCACTCGACATCTCGCCGATGTTTCAACAGCCTCGTCTCAGCTCATCCCTACACTGTAGACAGAATATTAATTTCATGCTTTGCTGACTATGAAGTTATTGTCAATAAGCACGGGCACTGGCTTGTGAGGCTACATGAATAACATTATCGACTGGCAGGATCAATATGGGGATCTCGAGACAGGATTTACAGTAGCAAGAGGCTCTCGCCACTCTCTGACCGAGCTGCCATGCCAAGCGTCTTAAGGATTTAAACCCAAAGTGTGACACCACATGATACTGAATCCTAAAAATAAAAGTCTGAAAGTGCACTCTAGAAAATGTTAATGTTAGCTTTTTTTAACAGACAGGAGTGGTGCACAAACACAGAATCCACTCATCCACCTGTTTTCCATAACTGCTTATCCTCATCAGGGTCACTGGGAGCTGGAGCCAATCCCAGCTGACATTGGGCAAGAAGCAGGGTTCACCTTTGACAGAGAGTCACAGATTTATTACCACTTATCAGCAGTTATTAATTTGGACTGTGGGAGGAAGCCGGAGTACCCGGAGAAAACCCACATAGAGGAGAACATGCAAACTCCACAAAGAAAGACAGGCTGTGGTGTATCTTACTAACCACTGCACGACCGTACCGCCCAAACATGGACTCATGATCGTTAAATATCATAATTTATGCTGCTGTTAGTCACTTTCTGAACTGGCAGTAGCTCAGTCTGTAAGGATTTGGCTCAGGAACCAGCTGGTTCAAGACCAAAATATTCACCTCCTCCGCTGAGGTGCCCTGCCTTGAGCAAGGTACCGAACCCCTAACTACACCCAGGGTGTCGCTACGTGGCTGCCCATCCACTCCACCATCTCTCCGCATGTGCATGTCTTTGTGTGTGGTTGTATTTCGGGCCTATGTGTGTAAAACTTTTCCCCACCGAGTGATCAATAAAGTATCTAGTCTACTCCTTGCACAGGACACCAAACCAAACAAAGCTGAGGAACACAAACCTTTTTTCATCGTGTGTTATTTATTCGTTCAAATGTTTCCCTTCGAGCGGGGTAAGGATGTGATTGCTTTTAGATAAAGCTACAAAACCTTTCGTTAGTCATGAAGTGAAAATGCAGAATTAATGACATCCCTAGATCAGAGGTTTCCAACCTTTCCTGCTTCGTGACTCCTTAAAAAGAAGCAGTGAGCTGGACTACTAATCAGGACTTTGAAGTGATAATTTTATCTTCTCACATTCTGTTATGTGAATGTTTTTCCAGAGGTCTGAACGAGTCAAACCAGCTGACACTTTTAGAGAAAAATCTGAATTTTTATGCAACAGATTATATTTATTCATGTCTTGTAGGTCATCGCTGACCCCTCAGGTTTACACCATATGTCCAAAAAATATGTCTGCACGCTGTTTATGTACTGTTTCTAAATTAGTGCAACAGCATGCAATTATATATCAGACAGCACTGTGTTTCCAACTTGTGGCAGCAGTTTTGGAAAAGATGCACAAAACCCGGTCCGTAAGTGAAAGTTTTCAGAGTTTGGTGTTGAAGAACTTGCCTGCACAGGGCCGTCCAAAGACCACAAGCCAGGCCTTCAGTATGCAACCTCCTGTGGCTGAATGTGAGCAAATCTCTGCAGCTGAAGTTACAAAGTGATGTGGAGGCAGCAATATCAATGCCAGTATTTCAGTTTCCACATAATTGTGGCTATGTGGTGTATCCTGACCTCCAGCTGTGGGAACCACAGGTTTATCTCTGACCAAGTTTCAGGAGAACGCTTGTTAAATCTCTCTCTCTCTGCTGTATCTTCTTCCTTCGCTCCTTGCTCTCACTTTCAAACTGGCCATTGAGGACAGCCAAGAACAGCACTGACACACACACCCCCCTCTGAGCCTGCCCTCGATTCAGAGTCCCCTTCATTCCTCTGAGTCATGAGTTATAGTTCGTCAGCCAGGGTTCATGCACTATGACGTGATTGCATAGCGAGCGTTGCATACTGTACTGAGTGTTTTGATTGACAGGGAGGAGAGAGGTGGGTTTGTGATCGGGATTTAGGAAGATGCCACGTCCGTCGTCAATATCTGTGTCTAGATTATAAGAAATGCATCAAATATGAATGCATAGTGTTGAGATATAAGAGTGTGTGAGAGGTGGTGACACACACACACACATAGAGGGAATGTCCGGCAGTGCTGTGCCAGCTGTGTGCTGCAGACAGAGAGGCGTCCG
The DNA here is from genome assembly GCF_000972845.2 of Larimichthys crocea. NCBI lineage: Eukaryota > Metazoa > Chordata > Actinopteri > Sciaenidae > Larimichthys > Larimichthys crocea. The sequence continues at coordinate 988,456 of NC_040020.1, forward strand.
GGTAAAATATGAGCCTGTGTGTCCCCCTGCATACACCCATGCACATGTACGCACATCTCTGCGAGTGGGTAAGTGAGACATCAGGGTCAGTAGGAGCAGATGATGACATGGCGTAGAGGGTAAAGTGAATAGTGGGACGAAAACAGGCCATATTTCAGGTGTTAGTCACAGTCTATATTGGGAAGAGGGGGCGGTAGTGATAGTGGTTGTGGGTGGAGGGGTCCACATATGCTTGACAGGCGGGAGAATCACTGCATGAAGCTGCAGCGCCTGGACTATATTAACTCACAGTAAACACACACACAGTTTGTCCGTGCTGGTGTTTAACCTCTATTATTTGTATTTGGGGATTATTGTGTTTCCATGTCAGTCGGTGTCAGTTTAATATTTGTTATCATAAAGCTGCCAGCTTCAAACTTGGCTCCGTGATGTCTGTGTTTGTGGAACAGTAATGGTGTCAGTTTCCTTGCCTTCCTTGTTTGTGATGTGCCCTCGTTAAATGAATACGGAGATAACAGAGTGAATCGTCTGAATCCACGAGGACGTAAACTGTAACCAGGTCAAAGGAAGTGAAGGACAACATTGACACAGACTTTAGAGTTTAAAATATCATCACAATATTTAGATTTAAAGTCAGTCAGTCACGTTAAAAAAAAGGAGTAAAACAGTGAATAAGATCCAAATATGTGCTTACAGATCAAATAAAAAGGTCTGTAGGCCAATTTTAATCTTTTCTTCATCAAAGGGGAAAAAATCTATTACTCAGTCTGCAATGAAATCTTTCAATGTCAGCTTAAACTCAACAATGACTGGCTATTTCTGCTTTAAATTATGTGGCACTTCATTCCAAAAGTCGCACGAAAGCACTTTTTCTTCAATCACTTGACCTCAGGGACAGAAAACCCTTAAACACAACTTTTCAACGACTGTGAAAAAAAAAAAAAAGCTAAATAATCACGAGGAAAGCTCTGAATGGCCTCAAAAATACACTAATTATGTCCACCTGAGATGTGAGTTATTAAGACAAGAGTAATTAATAAACATGAAACCTCTGGAGCACACAGGCGGCACAGAAGGCGGCACATCAGTGTCTTGGAGTGGCTTGGTGGTGATTAGTCCCTGTCTCTGTTTTTTACCTGAACGTGAACAGTCTTTAAACGTTTCCTTGTCTGTCTTTGACGCCCTCCAGGTGATTTATTCTCTGAACATGAAGAATGAGGAGCAGGAGGGGGCCCTGCAGGCCTTGAGCCACGCCCACCACGAGGAGCTGCACCGCATCCTGATGGAGACGTGTCACGAAGGGGAGGGCTCGGCGATCAGGACGCGTCTCCTCGAGCTGCAGGAGTCTCTGGATGAGCAGCATAGGGTTGGAGCCCAGGTGTGTGTGTATGCATGTGTGTGTGTGTGCACTCTTACCCTCCTGATCATGAGATAAACTGACCTCGTCCAAGGACGCTTTGTATCGCTTTGATTTAATGTGTAAACTCCCAGCGGGAGCAGCAAATCAAACCCGCCCCCCCCCATGTGACCTACAACAGTCAACCTCCGTCAGGAAGTCTGTTCCTTTAAGCGGCTTCATGTCTAATTTAAACGTTCTGCAACGCAAGAAAACATCAACATGAATCATAAATACCCCATGACAAAAATGCATCTTAACAATTAAAACATTTATACCGACTTTAAACTTTTATTTTGAAATGTGTCTCCACATCTGTCTCGTCTTTGGCCGTATGTTTTCCTGCTTCAGGATCTGTATTTCTGGCTTATGTTGTCACAGCAGTGTAAACCTGCCAACACATACATCTAAACAAGCCACTGTAGAACTCACAAGTGTTTTTCGAGTGCAGTGCAGTCTGTAAAATGGGCTACAACAAGATGAATACATTGTTAGTAGGAGGAATACATCATCTGAATTGGAGCAGAGTGCCTCTGATGCAAATATCATGAGGGTGCAATGAGCATAAAACTAGACTGTGGAGTTAAACATAGTTTGGACTTTCGCTGTGTCCTCAGAAAGTGCTGCAGATCTGTTAAAATCACATTTGAACAAACCTCAAACACAGTTCCAGGCAACAGTTTAACCGCTGTTCTGTCTGGATTAATATTAAACATTATAATGTAATGTAACTATTATTTTGTCTTTATTCTGCAGCTCGTAGTCCAATAATGCACAATGTACAGATAAATGTCCAGATAAAGGCAATAATATATTTGTAAGTTTGTAATCATTTCCAAGAACTTTCCTCAAAAAATCCCAGAAAAAACAATCATGTCATTTGTTACTAACTAAAGATGCAACAGAGACAATGTTGGATTGGTACACATCCAATCAACTAATTATAATGAATTGCTAGTTAAACATTGTGTTGTGGGGTGTCTTGGTAGCTCACCTTCTAAAGCGTGCATCGATGACAGACTGGACAAAGCATGACTGACGACACCCACAGGTTTCCTAAGAGCCGCTCTAAAGCTTAAAATATGCGTTGTTGGCTGTTCTGCCCTTTCTGGAAGTTGAAATGTTCTGTAGGCCACTCAAGAAATTAGTTTGTTGGCACTTCATTGGCTTCAATTCCCAGCCACAGAGGTTGCCGCTTGACATGCACGGTTCATGCAAAGGCAAAGGCAAAGGCCTTTCTGCAGTAGGGATGGGAATTGATAAGATTTTTGCAATTCCGATTCCATTATCGATTCTGCTTAACGATTCGATTCTTTATCGATTCTCATTTGGGAAAAAAAGGAGAACAAACAGTTTGATCAGCATCAACTTTGTTTCGTTAGAAGTATCACGACCTTACAAAACCAACAGCGAGGTCAAAAGAGTCCCACAGCCTGGATAATAGTAACAATGTGTAACTGTGGCAAATACACAGGAACCAGAGTTACCTTCCGTAGTAACTGCAGAGGTGCTCATAGCCTGGCTGCTGCCGCTGCTGCCAGGTTGAGATTCATCTCCAGTCCGAAGCGTGTCAAAAACACAACATTCATTTCAAAATATTGCATGTTGTGTGCGCAAATGTTTCTGCATGTTCGTCGTGTTCCCTCCCGACGCTGTTATCTCCACTGTGCAATGATTGCAAGTCGCCCTGTTGCCGTCTGTTTTTGGTAAAATGCAGCCAAACTTTGGAGCATTTGAACCGAGTGGGTGCCATTGTTTACTACTGATTGCACTGCATGTGCCAAACTTGCGTAAGTTATGTGGCGTAATTAGTCGTGCTTGCTGGAATCGAGTGTGCGTTACTTCTTGTGGAAGTTACGTGACGTAATTCGTGCTTTCTGGAATCGATGAGAGAATCGTTAGATAAACTGCAGAACGATTCCATGGGATTCCGGGAGGCGGCCCCGGGGAAGACCCAGGACACGCTGGAGGGACTATGTCTCTCGGCTGGCCTGGGAACGCCTTGGGGTCCCCCTGGGAGAGCTGGACAAAGTGGCCGGGGAGAGGGAAGTCTGGGCCTAAGCGGGAGAAGACGAGACGAGACGATTCCATGGGATTGAAACACACGGAACCGGTTCTCGATTCCCATCCCTATGGTCACTTGCTACGTGTCATCCCTTCTCTCGCTTCCTGCTTTCCAGTCTATCTTTGGCTGTCCTGTATAGAAAAAAAACTCTAAATGCCCCCAAAGAACTTATATCCGACGATGTTTCCTGGATTAAATGAAGCTCCTCTCGGCAGGAAATTCATATTTTCCCTATAATTACCTAAAGACATAGTTCCTTCTAGGAAATTCCCTACAAAGTTATTAAGAGATTTCCAGACCTACATCATGAAGCGGCCCTCCTCTGTCTCCTAACTCACTTGTTAATCTTCTGTCAGTTCTGTGCCACGCTGATTTAAGTGTGGTCTAGAATTTGGGAGGGAAAAAAACAGCGCAGGCTGCTAATGATGTCTTGCCACATACTGAGTATTGTTTGAATGTCACAAACACTGCTGCTAATTGGCCGTTATGGACCGAGACTTCCCTTTTTCAGATGCTTTGTATACACAGTTCCTAGACGTCAACACGACCTTTGAGATTAGACGAACAGAATATTTGCAGCATGTCACCAGGAAAATACACGAGCTGTAGGATGTTGAGTAATTTGTGCAGTTCTTACTTAGCATGCATGCTCAGTGGTCAGAGACTTTATATGAAATCGTGTAACACGTTATCCTCCGTGCCTCCAGGTGCAGGCAGACTTTGAGTGCTTTCGCATTCAGGCGGAGGAGAGGGAGCGTGAAACTGAGCTGGAGCTGAGAAAAGAGTTTAAGGAGAGGCTGCAGGCTGCAGAGGAAGAGCTCCAGGAGGCCAAGGCCCACATCGGCGATGCCCAGGAGGAGAATCTGCGACTGAGCAAAGAACTGGAGAAGGCCGCGGAGCAGATCCAGGAGCTGGACGCCAAATGTGAGGAGCTACAGAAAGCGGCTGACGAGGAGACGCAGAGCAAAGAGGAGCGGAGGCAGAGGGAGGACGAGGAGAAGAAGAAAGAGGAGGAGGAGAGAGAAACAGAGGAGCGGGAGGACCTGGAAAGAGTGAAAGCGCTCCTGGAGGAGGTGAAGGCGCTGAAGGAGGAGAGCGATCGAGCCGAGGAGGAGAAGAGGCGGGCGGTGAAGGAGGAGAGGGAGCGGTGGGAGCGGAGGACGAACGATCTGAACGAGGAGAGGGAGGAGATGAGGAAGAAGATGGAGGCCGAGTGGAGGGAGGAGAGGCAGAGGTGGGAGGAGAGGGAGGAGGAGGAGAAGAAAGGGATGCACAGCGCCCTGCGAGAGAGAGTGAAGAGGGCTGAGGCGGAGGTGGAAAGTCACCTGGAGAGGCAGGCGGAGAGCAAGAGGAACACAGTGAAGCTGCAAGAGCGAATACAGGTACACACACACACACACACACACACACACAATCATTTCATTTATACTACGACTACAATCCAGTGAAAGGAAATTGAAATGTTGCCTCTTCCTGTCTCTGATGCACCCGGCTAATGATGGTGTTGATGGGAAAGGAGGGAGCGAGGTGGAAGCTCGCTTGTCTAACCACAGGCTGCCCTCCCTGAGTGCTATTCCCACTGCCAACTATCTGCTAATGAGTAGTTTGAGCAGGATAGATTCGCTGCACCACCACCATTACCACCTCGTGGATGAGCATTAAGAAACCCTACGAGAGCTGGCACAGAGCTGACATAAGCCCTCACAGCAGACCATTAAAGGCTCACAGCTGGGCGAGATAGCTCCCTGACTCACCACATTTCATCCACTGTTCTTTTTTTTATCGCCCTCCCCGTCTCTCCATCCTCCTTATCTGTGTCAAAATTTGCTGTCGGCTCTCTTTCCTTCATCTTTTTTTTTTTCTTTCTTCTATTCCCCCCTCTCTCCCGTGGTCTCACTCCTCTGCATCTGCCCTCGCATAAAAATAAAAAAAAAAAACTTCCAGGACCTGGAGGAGGAGCTGGAGCTGGATCGGAAGCGTGTGTCCGAGGCGGAGGGCGTGGTGAAAAGAGCGGAGGAGGAGCTGGCGGTGGCCAAGGAGAGGCTGCTGCTGCAGGAGGACGAGCTGCAGAGCAGGGCAGGTACGGCCTCGCCTCCTCTCACTCTCACCTGTCTGCTGTCACTGTGGAATCAGCTGAGCTCGGCGCGTTTTCATGATTCACTCTGACTCAGCCTTAATTAAGTTTTTCTTGCCTCGCGCCATTATAATATATACAGAAAGTGCAACAAACGCACATTATTCATCCTCCACAAAGGCAAACAGTTTCATCAAAGTGTCATCACACCCAGTCAGAAAAAAAAAAAAAAAACACCTTAAATTTTATTTATTGCACAATAATGATTTTTGTTTTAGGCTCTTCCTCAGTTCAGTATCGGCCCTGCTGTAAAGTCGATTCTGCTTCTGTTATGCATAATCAATCAATATGTGCTCGTGCATGTTTGTGTGTGTGCATGCTTGGGTGTTTATTTGATGTTTTATTTGGTGTGTGTGTGTGTATCAGAGGAGCTGCTGAATCGCGGAGGCTGTGATGTGTGTGTTTGCGCTGAAGTGGAAGAAATGAGGAGCCAGGTGAGCCGACTGCAGAGCAGGAACAGAGAGCTGGAGCTGCAGAGCAGCGGCCGGAACAGTGACCACGCCCGGCAGATACGCCAGGTAAACGCACGCCTGAACGCACCACGTACGTAACTATGTGTGCCTATGAAATGTGTATGACGTATGCACGTGTGTGTGTGTGCGTTGATAGCATGCCGAGGCCCTGTCCAGTCTGCGTTCAGAGATGGTGAGAGCCCAGACGGAGGAGCTGCGCCGCATCCAAAAACACGCAGACGACGAGAGGGACAAACTGCAGAAGGAGATAGAAAAAGAGCGAGAAAACCTCCAGAGGGAGCGAGAGCAAGAAAAGGATCATTTCGAGAAGGAGAGAGGCAGACTGCAGAGGGAGAGGGAGGAGGAGAAGGAGGCGCTGCACAAAGAGGTGGAGGAGATCAAAGAACGTCTGAGGAGAGAAAAGGAGGAGGAGGTCGACCGTCAGAGGAAGGAGCTGGAGGTGGAGAGGGTCCGCGTCCGCTCGCAGCTGGACAAGAGCATCGAGCAGGTCGAGGCGGAGAGAGCCGTCGTGCAGCAGAAGCTGGAGGAGGAGAAGAAGAGGCTGGTGGAGAAGGCCGAGGAGGACAGGAAAAGGTTGAAGGAGCAGGTGAGGAAGGCGATAGAGGAGGTGATGAGGAGGCATGCGGCCGAACTTCACAGCGTCCAGGAAGCTCTGAGCTCGGAGAAGAAGACGAATCAAGAGGTGAGGAGATTTTTTTTTCAGACTATTTTGGGACATTTCTCTTCTTCCCCTTTTTTTTTCATTTGTTTTGTCAGAGAGAGAGAGAGGAGAACGAGGACACAGCTTTTCCATAACGTGCACTTATACCTGAAATTTAAAAATAGCCCGCCGCTCGGCTCAGAGGCAGCCAGCTCATACAGGCTTAAGTATTTCAGCTTCAGTCTCAGCCAGACTTTGGATTTTAATTATTACGGATACAAAGAATATATAAAAAAAAAAACGCCTTAAGAAATGATTTTCTCTTTCATCCCGTCACACACAGCTGCAACATTAAGACTCTCCTGACTGTGTGTGGTGCTCTCGGAAACACAGAAATCAGCTGAGATGTGGCTGTAACGTTTTTATATCAGTGTGCACACATATTCATCATTATAGCTGCTTATTAGGATGCATATGAGTAGCATACTGACTCCATGTTTGTCAATAACCTCCTAATTATTGCTTATTGATCTTAACATGCTTTGCTCAGTATGGGCCTTAGAAGGTGGTAGCACCACAAGAATACTCATTAGTATAGTTGTTAATGACACAGGCTGTGGCTCAGGAGGTAGAACGAGTCGTCCACTAATCAGATGATCGATGGTTCGATCCCCGGTTCCTCCAGTGAGCTGAAGATACTGAAATTCCTCCCAATGCTGCGCCATCGGTGTGTGAATGTGTGTGAATGGTTAGTTACCAAAAAAACGATGAGCAGTTGGCACCTTGCGTGAATGTGTGAATGAGATGTGTAGTGTAAAGAGTAGAAAGACCTGCACTTATTTAACAAAACACAAGTGTTAATAGCGTCCAAATAACTCTAAATGAAGTCTTTCTGACTCAGAATATGTTCCTCACTGTAAAGCGAGGTCACTAATTCACAGTCGTTTAAAAAGTTTGACACTTGTTAACCCACACAGGCTCCTCTTCACACTTAAATCCATCATAACACACAACTACTGCAATTAACAGACCTCATTCATAAGTTATGAGGTCTGTCGCTATGCGTGCTAATAAGCAGTGGTGGATATGTGGACCTTAATATAGTGTGGATATATTATAGTGTTAGTAAGTATGAGTGCACAAACCTGAACCTCGCGTGTGACGCCTCGTCAGCATGGATCAAAAAGTGTTTTTCACTGTTTTATTTGAATGTTTTAGAGGCCTGAAGATGTTCAATCTTACAATAATTAAAAAGAAATCCACATGTCACATAGCTGTTTCTTCTCTGATCTGTCGTACTCTGTCCCTTTAAGGTGGTCTTGTGACCCACTGCTCTCCACGAGCATGTCAGATGAATATTTTCACAAATGTAGAAACATAAAGAGATTTCATCACATAATTGCCTGCCCTCTGAGCCTCCTTACAACGTGCGCTTCATCGTGACTAATTATTAATTAGGCTCGGTAATAAGATGTTAGTGTGGTTGGGTTAAAGTGCTAAAAAGGAGATAAGTCGTGAATGTAATAACGTTTTTTTTTTTCTTTTCTTTTGGAGGTGTGTGCGCATTTGGATGAAGAGAGGAGAACCCACGAGGAGCTCCGCGGCGGGCTGGAGAAGGAACGAGAGGAGCTGAGGACGAGACTGAGAGACGCTACGAATGAGGTCAGAGGTCAAATTACACCAGATTGAATGATTCCTAATATCAGTTTTTAACACATGTGATATCTCAGATCTGCAGGCTGGAATCAGTGATCCAACAGCAAGACAAGAAAGAGAAGGCGGGACCTGAAGCTGCATCCTCATGTGGACCACAGTGCTCCCGTCTGGAGGAGGAGCTCCATCAGACTCGGGCTCGACTGGCTCGGACGCAGGAGGAGGCGGAGAGGCAGCGGGACAGACAGCAGAGAGACATCGCCTCGCTGAGAGCAGACAAACACCGGCTGGAGGAGAAAGTCCTGGAACAGAGCCGACTGAACACGGAGAGGAGTCTTCTAGATCAGGGCCAGCGGCACACTGAGGACCGGATCAGGTAGCAGAATAAACACAGACCTGCCAGAACTGCTTAGGCTTACATCACAGAGTCTTGACTCATCCCCTTGCCCTCCTGTTAAGAGATCACTGGGGAAGATGAAAGTTGAGTCTCCTCACTTCAATTTAAGCTTTTTAATGAGATTTATTGACGTGTTGATCAGGACAAAAACATGCCTAGAAATTAACTGCAGCAAAAAAACGATACACGGTGATACAAAAAATACATTAAACAGTTGAAATGAATCAATGTTGCAATCCAGATAAACAAGCTGAAGTAGTTTTCAGAAAAAAAAAACAATTAGTCTGTCCTGTTTCATAAAGTGACTCTGCACATCGCAGCTTCTTTACGATTACTGCGTACGCACGCAGAAAACAGCTGGTTACTTGAAATTAAAGTGTGTTTAATTACTCAAAAATACCATTTCACATGACATGACATTGCTATTGTTGAATAGACAAACAATAATGTGTTCTTCTAACGATATTACCCCTCAGCATGACGTTGCTTTGCAGACACACTTCCAAACCAGGAATGCAACCATGCAAATAAAGTTATTAAGAGATGTGAGGAATAATCAGATTACTTCCACGTCTGCCAAACCTAAAACCTAAAACAATAGAAGCACAAGCCAAACAGACACTATGAAACGATTACACAGAAGAGAGCAGAGAGAGAGGATATGAATCGTTTCTTTTCATCGCATGTAGGTTAACTCGCTTCTTCTTGTTCTGCTGCACGCCTCCAGGGCAGAGTGCGAGGATCGTCTCAGAGCAGAGTTCAGGATAGAGATGAACGCCGCCGTCGCTGAGAGCGAGCAGAGATGGCAGAACAGAGAGCAGGAGCTGCAGACCCAGATATCTGAGCTGCAGAGTGAACTGAGCGAGAAGCAGGTGAGTCTCAAACCACCAGGAGCCATCTGTGATCCTCCTTCTCAGTATGTTCAAGTGAAAGGCTTCGTGTTGTAACCTGATTACAGACCGAACCGGCGGTGACAGCTCATATTTGTCTTGAATGTCTGAATGATTGTTTTAATCATTATAAGGGAGGGTGATGTATGATTGTTTGAGTGCACATGTGAGTTGCAAGTGGGCTGGAAAGGTGATAGCTGCAGTCTTTGGGGACCTTCTGAACAATCAACACTTTTGAATAATGTGAGAAAATATTATAATTTAGCATCCAAGCCTCCAGATAATGTCTAAAATCCCAAATAAATTCAGTTTTCTGTCATATTTGATGGAGAAAAGCATCAAATCATCACTTTTTAACCCACGCACGTTCGTTATTCTCGAGTTGCCTCCTGTCCACACACACATAGCACAGAACTCCTGCAGTTAACAGACCGTAGTCATAAGTGATGGATTACACCGTGAAAAAATGGTTAGGTGTATTGCTTTGCATGCTAATAAGAAATAATGAATATATGCACCTGAATATAGTTTCAAGGCTCAGAAACCTGAGAAAGAGTTGGACACTCTTTGGTTTATTGTTCATATTTTTCTTGAATTTCTTATTATAGTTGTTTGAATTTCTAAATCAATCTTCAGTGAGAAAATAGTGAAATATACTGCATGCATTTCACAAGTTCAAGTCCAGTTCACAGCCAAGCCTTAATATGATGTCTTTAACACCCAAATAAATTCAGTTTGTGTCATATTTGATGGAAATCATCATTTTTTTTAACCCACACAGCTTCTTTATTCTCTAGTTGCCTCCTCTCCACACTTAGTTTGTCCATTATAGCAGCACAACTCCTGCAGTTAACAGACCTTAGTCATAAGTGATGGATGGTGTCAGGTGCAAACCTTGAAGAAGTGGAGGTCTGTTGCTATGAATGCTAATAAGAAATTGTGAATATGTAATATAACATTAATGTTAGGGCTCAGAAACCTGATACAAAAGTTGGATCCTCTTTGGTTTATTGTTCTGCATATTTTCTCGATAAACAATTTTTTGATTAGACTGTAGCTAACATGTTGAGTTTCTCAATAAATCTTTGTGAATAATGTCAGAAAATAATAAAATATATATGCATTATAAGTGATGATGTCTCTGACAGTCAAAAAAAACAAAAATAAATTGACCTTGTTTTCATATTCGATGGAGAAAAGTAGCAAATCATCGCGTTTAAGAATCTGGAAAAACGACTGAAACGATTAAAGGATTATCCAAAAAAAATAGTTGGCAATTAGTCTCAAAGCAGCAACATCTATCTGCCTTCCAAATGACATTTTGTGTGTCACATTTAATTTGGATTACGAGGTGATTTCTCCCTAAACTGCGCGCATTAAGATCAGTTTATTAGACACGATAAGCACGGTTGTGTGGTCGTTAAGACGGCGTCACCTGGCTGTCTCAGCCTTTGGCAGAAAGAGTTTGATAGATGTGTGTGTTTACTGAAAGTCTGGATGTTTTGTCCTCTCCAACGAGAGAGCCAAATCGCCGGATTCACTGGAATCACTCTTTTAATTAGTTCCATAAGCCTGTTCTGAGTGTTTTTATTTATTTATTTTCAAAGAAAAGCTGTCTGAGTCTGCAAATTCTTAAACAAAAGGGACATCTCCATTTAATTCAACGCTTTGCTGCAAAAATTCATCATCTCAGGATTACTTTGACGGCACGCTGAGCCTTTTTGCTCACTGATTTTCTCGCCAAAATACAGGCGGAGAAAAAAAAGGCGGGCCCGGGAGACGATAGCCATGGCAACCCCGAAATTGACAGGCTGAGGAAAGAGGTCCAAGAAACCAAGGAGATAAACAAGAAACTGAGAGAGCTGCTGCAGGTATTTAAAAAAAAAATCACATGTCTCTGTGATGAATAATTAAGCAGCTTTGATGAAAGCGCCGCAGTGCATGCTTTTATCCATGTGGCATACACACACTGAGTTAAGCACAGTATATGGGGTGGTGGTAATAAAAGGACGACGTGTGTGTTAATGTGTTGGAGGAGCCCCAAACACAGTCTTCAGCCGAGGAGAGGCACAGTCACACCATGGCTCTGCAGGCGTTAGAGAGACAGGCGAAAGAAGACGTGCTGTCTGAGAGGAACAGACTACAGACAATGCACCACCTGGAGCTAGGTAACACACACACACATGCACGCATGTGCACGTAAACACATGCAGACAGCAACACACACACACACACACACACAGAATGGTATACACATTAAGATTATAAATTCAACAGTGAAGTTGCTATTGCCATGGATACACTTCACCATGGCAACAGCAGAAGGGTACCTGTAACAGTGGGCCAAATTGATTTTGTTTTTCTGTTATGTGGTTGTGTGGGTGTGTGTGTGTGTGTGTGTGTGTGTGTGTGTGTGTGTGTGCACAATGTATGAATGTGTGTGTGTGTGTGATATCAGATAAGCAGCGTGCAGAGTTGACCCAGCAGCACACAGAGTGGAGCAGACAGATGACCCAGAGACACATGCAGCAGATTGAAGACCTACAAGCCCAGCTACAAGCACACACACAGATGATGGCTTTGCAACAGGTAACACACACGTACACACATGCACACACACACTCACACACACACACACACACACAGACACACACACACACACACACACACACACACACACACACAAATCACTCTGGGATTAGCACGTTACCGTCTACAGACGCATTTAACATTTTAGAAACTGAATTCTGGATCTTTGAATGAACGCAGATCTTGTTCATGTGTATCTACTGTGTGTTTGTCTATGTGTTTGTGTGTGTCTATGTGTGTGTGTGTGTGTGAAGGATCTAAAGCAGCAGAACCAGTATCAGGTGTTTGAGCGACAGCTGGACGAGAGTCGCTGTGCCATGCTGGAGCTGCAGAGAGAAAACGCAGCACTGAAGAAGCAAATAAAGGAAAGGTAAAGAAAGAAACGGGCACGTGTGTGTGTTTATTTCAACATGAATGATTTCCCTCAGGGCGGCCGCTGATGATTAGCTTCATTATCGCTCAATCTGAGGATATTTATTCTCGATTAATGTCAGAAAATCACAGTTTCCTGAAGCCTAAAGCGACGTACTCAGCGCTTAAACCGATTGTTTCATGCAGCCGACAGCCCAAAGCTAAATGTATTTGGTGTTTTCACATATGAGACATAGAAAAGCATAACGTTCACATTTCAGAAGCTGGAAATAGTGAACGCTTTTGTATTTCTGCTGATTGATTGGTCCATTTAGATTAATCCACAAACTGTCTCAGCTCTAATAACCGTGGAGTCAAGACGAAAACTAATGACGAACTATAGAGTTATCGCCTTAATTAGAAGCAGCGACTAAAAGATTGATAGCAATCTCAGTTTTTCATGATAAAAATAAAACTACAACCAGCATCTGGTTAACAGAGGGAAAGAGCTAGCCTGCGAACACATCTGGAGCTCACAAATTAACATATTACGGCCGGGCTTGGTGCACAAACTCAGTAAATATAATATGTTGAGCTGTAGAGTTGCTGGTAGGTGCATTCTTGAAATTTGCATATAGCCAGGCTTGCTGTTTCCCCCCCATAAGTTAGACTAACTGCTTCCTGGCAATGTGCAGACACAAAATCGATCTTTTCGTGTTAGTCTTGGCAAGAAAAGCTAATTTCTCAAAATATACAACAGTTCCTTAAAAGGCGGGTGGAGGGAAGAGACGACGTATGCTTTAAAAAAGCTGTGTGGAAAAGGCAACATTTGACTTAATTTTTATGATGTCAGGAGACATTTAGGATCATTTGACACTCGAGAAAATGTTTTCTATCTGTTAAAATGTGTCTAAAAGGTTTGTTAGTGTATTGCATATGTACACACAAGCTTTATTATTTACTGGTCTAGATGAAAACTACACAGCCTTGATATCTAGCTCAATAATAAGCAGTGCTATTTCCATCAGCAGTGATTCTTAATGTCTTGTCCAGTAAACCAAATGCAATCAGCCATTACTGTTTCCAATCTGTCATAATTGTTTTATCGCATCAAACAGGCCGCTTCCGTCATCTCCGTTCTTCTCCTCGCCTCTTCCCAGGTCAGCGAAGGAGAATCCCGAAGCCGAGAAGAAAGAAGAGGAAAGCGCGGACCTAGAGAAGAAGAGAGACGCCCAGCTGGAGGAAGAAGCACAACGTCTGAAGGAGGAGGTGGAGAAGCTGAGGGTGGAGATGGAGAAGCTGGAGGAGTCGCAGAAACACTGGGAGGAGAGGAAGGACGAGGACATAAAAGAAGAGGAGGTGGACGAGGAGAAGAGGAAGGAGCGGGAGGAGGAGAAGAGGAGAGAGGAGGTGGAGGAGATCAGGAGGGAGCACAAGAGGGAGATGCAGAGCTTGGTGACCGAATACAGCAGCGCCCAGACGCACCTGCAGGCTCGCATAGTGGCCTTGGAGAACGAGTGAGTAGAGGACAGACGCGTGGAGGTGCAGTCGTTTAAAAAAATAAATAAAGATGACATACAGGACGGGTATGAGAGAAAGAGGTGTGTGTTTGTGTATATGATTTAACTGCAGGCTGCGCGAGCGGGAGGAACGCTGCAGGAGGAGGGAGCCTCGATGTGACGAGCAGCAGTTGGGGAGACTTCAGGAGAGACTGAGCGAGAGAGACCAGCTCATCAAACGATTAGTGGTGAGAGCTGCGACCCTCTGATCACTGCAGAAGCTTAAAGCAGAGAGCGTAATACCACTGTGGTAAATATGGACAGCTGTGTTTGTTATGATTATATTACTTATGATCAAGTCTGTAGTCGGATAACACGAAGCCCAGCTCGGCGTCTGTCTTTCACCAAGCTCTCACCCACGACTAAAAGTCAGTCCCAGATTTACTCTTGTCTGACGGTCACTCTCATCTTTCTCTCATCTTCTTCCGTCAACGTCACCTTCAGTCTCTTCACTGTCATTATGTCCATTATGCCCGGCTACATTGCCTGTTTGCCCAGCTCCGGTTCTTGCACGACACCGGCTCTGCTACACGTCAGCATTCGGCCTGAAAACCTCCTTTCCCCCCGGTGGTGGCACAAACACTAACACTCGCTCCCGTGCTCTGAGCTCACAGTGCTAACAAACTGAGCTTACATGAGCTAACAGCAGCTACAGCTTACTTCACTGTCCATCAGGAAACTCTGTAAATCACAGAGAGCTGAGGCGGAGCAGACAGAGGGGAAAACAGAAAACATTTTCTCCATAAAAATATGATCCAGTTTCACCAAAATCGGTGAAATAGCTGGTGGTGTGTTAGAACAGACAGAGACACCATTCACCTAATTAAAACATGGTTTTTACCTTAATGTAGTTTATTGAGGGATGATCCCACATACACGGTCGCCTCACTAAAGCACAAAATCTAAAAATAGTCCCCAGCAAACGCACTATTTCCTCCTGTTCGAGTTATCTAAGTAGTGCCCAGCTGTTTTGGGGGAAGTGATGTTTATTTTTTAAGGAGTAAAAATTAGATATTTGTGACCCACTTTTAAAGAGTTACAAGTTCAGTGGGAAGAAATGGGCCCTTCAATAAGGAAGACTGGATTCGGAGTATCAAAGTTAATTTATTCTTGTACAAGAAGGAGTGTTAAACAGTGCAACACACAGAGAAAAGCTCCCTGTGGAGCTCTAACAGTTGGTTCTTATACACTCTCTAATGGGCTGTCTCGAACCCCCCCTCCATAGATACAGATAGCATCTTAAGTCTTCTTAATTTCCTCTGATAGTTTAAATGTAGCCTCTCTGACCTGTCGCTGACCCTCTTCTATTTATACATTAACCTGAACTTTACCTTACCCTGCCAGCTTTAGCGACAAAATCATATTTAGAGAAGTGGAAACAGAACTTGTGAGAAGTATGTTGACAAAAAGAAATACAGAATAACTCCTTCACCTTCGTCCTCTAAATCATGGACTATACGTGACACGATGCACAGGCAGCTGACAGAAACTTTGTTTGTGCAATGTGCCAAAGCAACTAGTGTTCCTCCAGTTACGTTGCATAGCAGTCGCAGCAGTACATGAAGTATACCATCTGTCTCTGTTAAATTCTTAATGGTAAATATTCAGTTCAAAAGTTTCTTGATAAATTACTGAAGATGATCTCAAAGCTTGTAGGACTTCTCATGCACGTGGAGCTAAGGGTGTCCTGATGGAATAGTGGTTGTAACTCCAATGTCCCCAGTTTGATTCCCTTGTTGTTGAACCCATAGACTGTATAAAACTTGGACGTAGTATCCGTGACGTGGAGTTTAGGTCCTGTGATGGCATTCACCTGTCAGTCAAAGCGTCCACACTCTTAATCCTGCATAACTTTAAGCCTTAATATAACCTGAACAGGTGAGTTGTATATAAATTCACCCTCAGTACAGTTGTCATGAACGGGGAAATTAGCTGTTTTGTACCAGGCTGTAAACATGTTTATTTCTGCTGCCTAACATGGGGACTTATGGAGACTGACTCACTTCTGGAGCCAGCCTCAAGTGGACGTTTTAGGGAACTGCAGTTTGTGGCTGGAGCCAGTTCAGGACAGTGTGAAATGGTCAAAACCTCCAGAAGTAGCGAGTAGAGCAGTAAAGCTGCTGAATGAATCCAACATTCGTCAGCTGTCCTGACCTGACAGCTGGAATTTGAAGCCAATAAACGTTGTTGTGCAACATAACGGCTAATATATAAAGAGTTCATATATGAAAAGGAGAAAATATTTTTTTTTCAAGTGTCCTCTGTCAGAATGTTGTGTCTACCATCTGTGTGGCACGCTTAGCAAACAAGTACACCCTCCGGACACGACGCCAACACAACAGCAACAACACCAACTGTGAATAAGGCCAATGAAAAGTCCTTCCTCATCCTCCTTCCCTGCAGGAAGAGAGGCATCAGCTGCAGCTCCACCCTCCTGTTGCCGGGGACAACAGCACCCTCAGGCATCGTGACAGCAAGTCCCGCCCCGGGAGCGTCACGCCAACCATGAGGGTGAGTTTGTCTGCTCAGGCACATAATGTATTCATCAAAAAAAAAAAAAAAAAAAAAAAAAAAGTCTCCTTCCAGCCAGAAGTGTTCACTGGGCTGGAGCCAACTTCTCAGTCCACAGATCACCAGTCTGTTGCAGAGAGTGTCCATCACGCTGCTTTAGATTACATTACACACATGCCAGCGAAGACACCGCCTCGTACGGGCGAATAAAAATGTAGCTCTTGACGAAATGCACACAAGTTTAATGATGTGATCTCGAGCCATATGTTTGACTTTGGATAATCGATGTTCAAGTAACTTGAAGTTTATTGGCTTTTAATTTGTAGATATGTAGAGAGACTCTCGTGTCAAAAATCTAAAAGCGTCTTAAATCATAATTTGAGGCTGAAAGCGAGCGCAGGATCCAGTGTGCATTAACTTGCCTACGTTCATTTTTTTTTTGGGGTGTCAGTTACGGATAAGTGATCACAGACCATCTGGGCTGCTAAAGCAAAGCGTAGTACTGAAGCATCTGTGCTGTGTGCACACTGTGTGTTTGGGAGAGAGAGACACACTCCACCCAAAATCTTTTTTAAAATATCAAACAGCTCGTGCAGACTGCAGAAAATGGTTGTTTAACTCTTAGTAATTTATTTTCTGACAGCTAATGGATGCTGCGGTCAGCTCGGAGTGGCTGTGGTGGTTACAGTGGATTTCAAATGTGACGAGTTTAGAGAAAAAAAACAACATTTCTGCAGCGTAACCTACTTCTTTTGTGTGATCAGCATGTTGCAAACACTCAAGAACTGACTGAACACGCAGCATCCTTTCAAATAAGCAGAATTTATGGTTGTGTAACGTGTTTTTTGTTTTAATATTCTCAAAGATAATATTGCCACTGATTTAAACTCAAACTGACCACAGCTGCTAGTCTATGTAAAGAAGGTGAGAGTGGGTGGTTGTTTGATCATCGTGATATAAAGTATTGTAGGCAGAGCATCACTTTAAATTCCAGACTCTGCAGTGCACCGCTCACCGCCACTCTGTGCAGCTGAGGCAGAATTATGTCAGTGTGCTACAAATGAAGATTAAAGAGATTGAACTTTATTGTCAATGCACAAAGTCCTGACACAACAAAACGCAGTTTAGCCTCTAAAACACTGCTGCAAAAAGAGTAAAGTGCAGCGTAACCTCTACGACATAGATGTATTATTTATTGTAAGGTGTCCTTGGGTGACAGAAAGGCGCCTATGAAATAAAATGTATTATTATTATTATTATTATAAATAACAGTGCATACACACAGCTGCCCATAAATGAAATGATTGTGACAATGTGATAAAATGTATCTTCTCAAAACGTCATTGATCAATCAGTGAAAATTAAACCTAAATTAACCTGATGTGTGTAAATAGGAATACTTTACGTTAAGATATACACAGTATGATCAGAGTGAAATGAATACACTTCGTCACCTTTTAGTTTTCATCTGCAACAGCAGCTAACAGCTTGATCTCCCACTACATCGAACAAACACAGAACAATAAAGGATTATAGACTGGTGATATTTATATTTAATGTAACTTATTAAATAAAAGTCACAAATATATATTGAATATAAGTCCAAGTAATGTCCTAGAACAGCTGGGCACCGTAGACCTTAGACGTGAAATGATGCATTTGTTGGGGACTATTTTCAGCTGCGGATTAATACATATTTTGTGCACTAGGGAGTATTCACATCAGTAGAACAGAGTCAGAATGAACATGAACATGTTCATACGTACAAAACATAATATCACAGAACTGGTCCAAGAGAGTAATTTAAAATAAAGAAGAAAGAGGCACAGCACTTATATTATAAGATAATAATTATTGTATACATGGTGTAACGAAGAGGACTTCGTTCCCTGGAGCTTGAGATGGAGTTGGGGGAACATTGCACCATGCAATGTTCCCCCAACTCCATCTCAAGCTCCAGGGAATGAAGTCCTCTTCGTTACACATGGATCCGATTCATGCCCATCGTACAAAAAGACTCCTTTGACATGAAATATTATATAACACAGGTGTTTCTAATGATACTGATTAAGGTTCAGTTCTCAGAAAGAAAGTCTCTGCTGCACCAAATGGAACTGAACCTCAACAAGTATCATCGGAAACCCCCGAGTTTACTCGGCTGCTGT
Organism: Larimichthys crocea; assembly: GCF_000972845.2. NCBI lineage: Eukaryota > Metazoa > Chordata > Actinopteri > Sciaenidae > Larimichthys > Larimichthys crocea. The sequence continues at coordinate 1,007,279 of NC_040020.1, forward strand.
GAGAAAGGAAGAGCTCTATTTACTAGTTATTTGTTCGGTTTCTTCTGCCTCTGCATAAATAGTCCACATAGACTTCAGAGATCAGGAGGAGGAGGAGGAGAAGGAGGGTCCTCACCGACCCAGACTTCACCGTGATGGCTTTCCTCGCCAGCGTTAAAGCGACTGAACCACTTCCTCGTATTTTTAATCAAGCGGACATGAAAGTGGATTTGCTGACACCTGTCGACCTCTCTGCGTTTGATGTGTTTTTAATAGTTTCTGGTGGAGCGCGGAGGAATAATCTCAGTCAGGCTTTTGGGTACACTGATGATACTTGTTAGTAGGATGGATGCAGGGTTTGTTTTTGGTGTTTTCATGAGAATTGTTAACGAGAAGAGAAATATCAGCAGCTTTATCTTTGGATAAACACACAGAAACATCGATTTAATCATGAGGACACATTTCTGTCACACCAGCATAAACTTTTATGCTTTTTTCTCCAACAGAGGAAGCGTGTGGAGTCTCCTCCTCGCGTCACCAGCATACCCAGTGCCGGTACTTACGACAGAAGCATCTTCCTACCCCAATCCTCCTCATCGTCTTCCTCGTCCTCTTCCGTCCATCAGCACTCCTCTTCGACCCTGCCACACCAGTCCACCTCCCACCCTCAGACCTCCCCCCATTACTCCACCTCGTCTCTTCCACACAAGCACACCTCCCTCTCCCTCAGCCAACAGTCCTCCCCGTCCGTCCCTCGTTCCACGAGATCGCGGACGTCCTGCATCCCTCCCACCCCGGCGCCCACCGCCCCGCTCCCCGTCTGCCCCTCGCCGCAGACGGGCATCCGCTACGTGTCGCCGTCCTGCCAGGAGCCACATGCACACCTACAGGCCCAATCAATCAGGTATGAACGGCCTCTGGATGAAAAACACTGGCGTTTTATTTTGAAAAATGAGTGAGCACCTTGCTGAAATAATAATCATGTTATTAATTTAGTCATTGCATGTGTTTTTTTTCTGTTTTGTAGGGGCCCGTATCTCGAGCAAAGGGGGACAGAGGGGCTAAAACAGGAGTGGTTCACCAAATACTTCTCCTTCTGAGCACAAAAACACACAACACACACACACACAAACACACACATACAGCAACTGCAAGTACATTTCCTCATATACAGTTCATTGCTTCTTATACACATCCGTTTGCTTCCCACACACACACACACACACACTTACACACACACAAACAGACATAACCATATAAACAAAACATATGGGCTCATCACCAGCAAGGCCATCTCAAACATTGCCTCAAAGCTCAACCAAAAAGTGCTTCTCAAACACATGCCTGACCTCTTCTCAGAAACAAACATTGGCCTGCCGGATCTTGTTTGTATAGTTTGGAATGTCTCCATAACTTTTTATTTTTTATTTAAAAAAAAAAAAGCAGTCTTCCTTTTTTTAAAAAAAAATGCAACCTTTGCTCGAAGTCTCATCTCAACGATTTATTCCAGGCAAAAATGTACATTTTATTAAAAAGTCAAACAAAAACCAAGTGTCTCTTCAAAGTATGGAAGCATTACGACGTATTCAATCAAGATCCTCGTCAAAAAAAAAAAAAAGAAAGAAGAAAAAACGGACACACGCGACTCACCATACCAAAATGAAGCTTGTTTCAATGCAAAAATGTACGATAACCTTAATGAAGAAATTGAATAAAGTATTTTGTTTTTGTACCAGCTTCTTCTTTGTATGGATCACAAGTTATATCATATTAGACGGACTACATGTGTTAGAGGTGGGTTGTGTTCAACTTGCATTGTGTTGTCAATATTCAGTTTATTTATGTCTGTTTTTGCAAATTCATAAAATTAACAAATCAAAGTTGATGCAATAATCATCGTTAAAGCCTGATTGAGGTTGAATACTGACAGGTATAATATATTAATAATGATATATTGATCAGTAGTTATATGACTTATTGGCAAACTTACAACAGACACCAATACTGATCTGCAATAAGAAAATATCTGCTAACATATTGTGGATTTATTGTTCATCTCTAAGCTGCACGATGATTTACAAAATCTAATGTTCACACATTTATATTGGGTCATGATATATAGAGAGATCAAACTGAAACCGATTCAGGTTTTATGTTTTTTTTTTGCAAAGTAGTATATTGTTAGTTCATTTCATGAGTTTTAGTCAAACTCTTAACCACCAAACGTTTGTCTATTTGTTCGCCAGCAAAAACTACTTTCTTGAAACTTGGTGACGAGGTGTAAAACGGGCTGAGGACAAATTATTTTTCACTTTCACATCGGGGAGGTTGGGAATTTAAATACGGACATATTTAGTGGGTGGCAGATTTGCAGCGAACAGACGGAGAGTCTGCGCTCTCATTCTCAGTCTGGAGTCAACACAAGACCTTCCATGTTTTTAACATTTCATCTCTTTACATCATTTTGTTTTTCCATTTCTAAATATTATCTATTAAATGTCATAATAAAGATCAGCATGTCTAAGAGCTCAAAGTGAAACCCAGAACTCTAACTACAAAGTGTATAAAACAGTAGCTGGAACCAGAGAACAGTTAATTAATCAGTTATCGACTTGATGAATCACTTCAGCACTAATCTAGATGGCAAAAATTGTGATACCTCTTTCAGGTGGTGTAAAAAAAATCAAATAAGAATTTATTTAAAATATTTTTCTGCATATATATAGAGAATATATTTAGACTGCACAAAATGACAAGACGACCAAATCAGTTCTAAAATTAAATATATATAAAAATAAATAAAGAACAGTTTTTAAAAAAAAGTTTCATTAACAAATGTTATGACACGTGAATAAATCATTTTCAACATGGTCATTTTAATAACCGTTCTGTGCACACTGTACATTAAGTGACCTTCATCTGTGTAGTCGCGTTACACGGGGATCAATAACCGTCTTCACATGTCAAGAGGTCATCCATGATGACGGGGCAGACTGCTGACTAAAAGACGCAGATACGTTTACACCATGTTCACGCTAGAAACAGTCTGTGTGTGTGTGTGTGTGTCCTCTCTTCATGTGTTCAGAGCTGTTGTACTACTGAAACATGGGGCAGTTTCGCAGCGCCTCGGTGGCAGAGCTGTACTGGAGGACGTTGTCATAGAAACGAGTGAGCTCCTCTCGCATGTCCTTGGCACCCCTCCCTCCCGAGCCCCGGTACTTCATGGAAAGCAGCTTGGAGCACAGGTAGTGGAGCCACAGCACGTTCGTGTGGGGGTGGTAGTTACTCCAGTTGTTTCTGTGACGAGCAAAAAAAAAAAAAGAGCAGCGGAGCAAAATCAATGAATCAGTAACAACAACTCTGAGATGTTGCAGGAGGACACGCAGAGACTGATGATGTCTGTTTATGTAATAGTTAAGAGGGGAAATATTCTTTGTTTACATCTTTGAGCTTTAGAGGTGCTGCTAGACAGTTTTAATCTTTAAAAAACAGAGCCAGCGATTAAGTGGCTTCTAACGATGGAGTAGCAGCTTGGAGTAGTAAGTATGGTGGCCACGAAATTGTTTAAAAAATGTGAAACACCCAGTCTAGAATATTTAATTTGTCCCTTCTGGGCTACTAGACCAGCAGCATCTTTAGATAGAAAAGTCTCAAGAGAAACATCATGACGAACAAATATTCAGGTGATTATACACCAACGAAAACATGGTTCATTACATTTCTGGCCTCCTAACGCTGCATTCACGTGGCGGTAGGAGACGATATGTTGCTACGGTGATGTTGTATTGTTTACACAGGATGGAATAAAATGATTTTGTGATGCAATTAGCCAAATATTAGCTTCCCATTGTCCAGATCGCCCATGTTTTCTACTTATGCGAGGCAAACGCGTTAACAGCTGGACGTAAATTCAGTCACAGAAGACGACAAAAAAAAAGGTCAAAATATTTTTAACTTTGGGCGGTAACGCCGTCTGCCGTTACTGGTGACTGTATTTTACCGTCCACTAACATGATACCTGGTTTACTGTCTGTCTGAATTCATGTAAATCTTATAGTTTGTTTAATAAAAACAGCTTTGGTGTTTGGGAATTCAAACTAATCACCTGACTTGTATTTCTAGACGACATATCGATTTATCTGAGCCGAAGTCAAATCGATAACACATTCCGGATCTTATGATGGGTGTATTAAAAGGATATAAACGCCTCCACAGCAAGCAGAAACTGTTACAGGACACATTGGATGTTTCTGCACTGACCCATTCTCTTGTCTCATCAGTCTGTAGATGTCAAACTGGTAATCCCCTTGGCCCATGAACAGCTCCTCATCCTTGGAGATATCACAGGACACCGTGAGATCATCTAAAGAGAACAGAACATGTTTGTCTTTACTGTTCGGGGTTCTAATTTTGTGTGGAGATAAAAAAACAAAACAACTGACCGATCTCTAGTCTGGAGAGGGAGTAGTCAATGATGCGGACCAGCACCCCTTTGGTTTCCAGAGAGTGGGCTGCTCCGTTCAGGAGGAAGCTGCCCTTCTTCTGCTTGGTTGTTTTGACCAGCACGTTTCCCCAGTGGAGGTCTCTGCAGTATACGGCACACGGGGATAAAGTTGCTGTTATAAGACACCAGAAAATAATCCATCACACTGACACCGCATATACACCGACTGCGTCACTGAGCCCGGCTCGTGACACAAGTTTGATACCGAGCGCCACATTTCACGACTGATGTGGCAGCCAGAGTCGACCGGGCATCGAATTTAATGTGCACTAAAGGAAAGTACAAAGTGTTTGCTGTGTTCGTCACTGAACGCTCCTGAGATCATGTCTGGATGTTATGGAAGTTGTTTGTTTGTGTGTTTTATATCAGTTATAATTCAAAATTTTTCATACCTCAGTGCTATGAATCCACTAAAACACACAGAAAACCATTAGTTATTAATAAATTTGTCAATTAGGCCTCTCAAATGAGACATTTTCATGGTTCCCACACATTCTTAATCATCAAATTCAAGGATTTTTCAGGCTGAATTCCTTCTAATTCAATGACTCACATTGCCAACAAGCAGCATAGTTTTTTTAGACACTTGTCGAGGTTAATACCGTCGAAGAACTGATCTGTGAACTAGCAGGATCTACAGACAATTAGAAGAGAGTCTTGAACGTGAACTCTTTATTGTGATTGTGAACTTTCAAGGCATTGATTTATCTCCATTAAATTCACAAACTTTCAAGGATCAACCAGGATGCATGTTAGAGAATAAATCGTATCACCTGCTCGGTGTGGCTTGATGTACAGAGACAACCACAGATGCTATAGTGTGCGTGTACCTGTGCTCAAACTGTAGCTCCTGCTCAGCGACAGCCAAAGCGACAGTGACCTGGTGAAGGATGCTCTTCGCCACCAGCAAAGACATCAGCTTGACAAGACAATGAAGGCTTGAGTTAAAAGACTGCACCACAATAAAAACAATTTATGTTTAATGATTTGAAGTAATACATTTTTCCAATTAATTAATAGACATTTGCAGAAGATTCTCATTTGTAAGGCTTCACCGATATTCCTTCAGCATCATCTCCAGCTCTTAATGACATTAAAATGTGATGACTCAATCTACGTGCATTAATGTTTGAGCACGTTTTTTTTTCAGCTACCGTGCAAATATAATGAGACAAAGTTAGTGGAATGAGAGTAGAGTGCTTCTGTTCTGAGAGCCTGAGTCTACAGAAAGAAAGTTAAGGAGGAGACACGTTCAACTGCAGCTTATTAAAAATAATTTCAGGCCACATAACCCAAGTGGGCGGAGGCTCTGAATGTGCTCGCTTCAGCTTTTTTTTTTTTCCCCAGAGTGTGAGGGATGTTTTGAGCAGTGACATGATTGATGAACGCTCAGTGTCACTGCAGAACGCCGTGTGCCACAGAGGGGCTCGCATCGAGCTGACGCCGCTCTGATGCGCACTTACCGTTCCGTTGCTGTTCTCCAAGTCGACGCCTCCAAACTCAAACTCCAGGATTATGAAGAACTGATCCTTTTCAAAGAAATCTAAGCAAAGAGAGGAGGAGGAGGAGGAGGAAGAGAGACTTAATGAAACAGACAAAACACAGTCTGGTCCCTGAAGGCAGACCATCTGCTAAAAACAAAAAAAGTTTGATCGTCAACCTGCATATTTAACGTTTCTCTCACAGACCTGGTCTGTCGTTCTCGGAGCCTTTCTTCCAGTTGAAGTTGTCCCACGCGTTCAGGAAATCTGGAGGGTAGCAGCCTTGAACGCAGTGAAGGCTGCGAGGGAACAAGACGGGGTCACATTCACACACAAAGCGATGAACAGACAAGAAGACTGAAGAAGAGCGCTTACTCGTTGAGTCCGATAAATCCGTGAGTCTGGTTGTGCTGCTTCTCTTTCAGGCTGCTCAGCTCCCTGACACACAAAAACACACAATGAAAATGAGTTTCACTAAACTGAAGACTTTTTAATACACCAACAGAAATAAGGAAAAATATTAGGACACTTCTGTTGTCACAACGTCTTACTTTGAGATTATAATCTCATGGAGAATCTCTCCAAACGTCTTCTGCTCCTCTCCGTTCACCTTATCGCTGCCCTCTACTGGAATGATCTGTCAAGACAAGGACCACTGCTTTACTGCAGAATCTACACACACAGTTTCATGCACAACATTCATGAGAAACTGCGTGGTTTTATTTTGGCGTCTGACTTAAATTCACTTCACTTTTTACTGTGATAAAAAGTCAAGATCGTTCTTCCCCCTCAGAGCTTTCTATATGTTCAGGTGTTGTCAGACGATGTTAAACTTTAACCACCGAGTTTCACTCACCGAAGGCAGCCATGGAATACGATAAAAAGCAGTACGTTTAGAATATTTTGTCACAAACATTTCCATCCAACCGAGACAGAACATACAAAACTACATAAACAGCACACTTGATTCTAAACAATACCATGCCAGACCACACAAACAAACAATACCTTGAGTGCAACAGTGTCTCCTGAGGCGTTGGTGGTGGAGAAGACCTCTCCGAAAGTCCCCTCACCTATCTTCACACACTGTTTCATGCGCTGAGGGAGAATACACTCCTCCCAGGGCAGAGGGCGCTGCTGGCCACACTCCGCATACACCTTCTCTGCATCGGACAGATCAGCATCCTCATAGTCGACCTGTGACAGAAGACGGGAGGGAGGACGTGACACAAACGCACATAAAATTATGTGTGCTCTTGTGACTCTTTCATGGCTGATTATGTACCAGAGAACTACAGCTGAGATGCTGTGACTGGAGACGTTTCTGGAGTGGTGTCCGCCGGAAAGGTGTGGCAAAGAGATCCTGGCTGACGTCTGCTAGTGCCGCTCTAACAGGAGTGTCTAATACCGAATTCTTCGGAGTGAGTAACACTGAAAAGAGGGAACGAGGGATAAGAAACAAGGAACATTTGCGAAGCTGGGCATCAGAGATCACAAATGTGACCCATACCCTTGCGATGAACAGAGAGGGCAGCTTTGACTCGGCTCCAGGTGTGTGTGTTTGGCGTGAAGTCAGCCAAGAGGGACGAGAGGTTGAGCCGGCTCACTCTCAACGGGGTGGAGAAGTTCATGGTGGTCCCTAGCAGCTCCTACAAACAGGATGGATATCAAAGTTTATCCGTCAGTACAAAGAACATTGAAATTACAGTTAGGTGGATCGTAGTAGAAGAAACTCACTCTTGGCTGTTTGGACTGCTTGGAGATCAGCTCATTGATGCTGCAGTCCACCGTCCTGTTGCCGCCCGTCTGTGCCATCCTGCTCCTGAACATGTTCGCGCTGGCAGCGTCTTTGGTTTTCCATCGACTCACGCTCAGGCCGCTCACGCACACCTTCCTGGTCGTCACGGGTCTGTCCGTGGACGTGCTCCTCCCTTTCTTTTCTTTCGGAGCCAGGGAAGTCTTTTTTCTTTTGTGAAGGATGTTGCAGTTTTTCACTTCTTCTTCGTCTGATGCGGTTTTGTCTTCACAGCTGGTTGAGGCTCTTTTTCTTGTACCGACTCCCGTGACAGACGCGTCTTCGTTACAGTGGTTTGTGTCACTCTCAGACCGGCTGGGATTCGTTGTCTGGTCATCGCTGGCTGAGTCTGACACATCTGTGGCTGATTTAAGGTTTCTGTCTCTGAGCTGGAGGATTTCTTTCAATTGTGACAATTGTGTTGGTCTCTTTATCTCAACAAGGAGTTTGTCTGTTAGACATTTTTCCTTCAGCATCGATATGAGCGCAGCTGCCTTTTCTGTTTCTGGCTCACTGGACTCTAACTGAACTACTGGACTTGTGGGCTCCATCATTCTCTCACTGATTTCTCCTGAACTTGAGAGATCTTCTACATCGTGTGTATGGTCGTTTTCTGACCTGTTTGCATCTGGATCAGAAGACAAATCAGCCTCTTTCGGCTGCATGAACCCTCCGAGTTGTGGCAGGGACAGTTTTTTAAGATGAACGGTCCATTTCTTAGTGAGACGTTTGTTCTTTACTGCTGCAGCCGCCTCTTCAGAAAACAGCGTTTGCACGGGGGCGTTGTCTGTGTCCACATTAAACTCAGAGCTGCTGTCTGCTGTTTCGTTTATAGATCCAACATACAGAACTGATGCCGACTGCTCCAGGAGTTCCTTTGAGGATGAGTGTTCACCTGAGTGCTTATAATCAACTGACGGCGACTTGTTAGTGTTTTGACTGTCAGTCACGGGAGCTGCGTGTTCAGGAGAATCACAGCTGGATTTATTGTTAGTCACGGATAAATGGAGACTAAGGGAAAAGGATTGCGAGGGGTCAACCGTTTGAACACTGTCCGCAGACGTTTGATGTTCATTTGTGTGCCGGCTGTGGACTGGACTGGACGTTGACTGTTCCAAAGAGGATAAGTAGGTCGTTTGACTGCATAGCTGACTCACGGTGTGGTTGTACAGTCTTTCCAGCTGCACCGTGCAGCGCTCGGTCAAACATTTCTCCTTCAGAGCTTCGATCAGCCACTCTAACCCGCCTGCTGCTGACACAAAGCGACTGCTGCTTTCACTGTCGTTTGTTGACAGCAGAATGAGACTCTCTACTTCCTGACCATTCTTGGTTTTCTTGTCTTCCTCGCTACAGCTACTTTTATTGGACTCCATAAATAAGTCACCAGAAGGTTCTTGCTCACAAATGCTGGACAGAATCTTTTCCTCAGAGTGAAGCCCAACTGGTTGTGGTGGGGAGAAAGGCTGCCCTGGCGAATCCTCTTGAAATGTGCTCAAGACACCTATACAGCTCACCGACATGGACCGAGGGGTGGCAGATTGATCATTGATGGATAACGGTTTAAGACGTGGCCGTTTGCTGAGGGGTCCTGCTGATGGCGTGGAGCAAAAGATGGGTTTCCTGGGGCAGAGTCTGAGGCTTTTATCCGCCGACTCATTGAGGGATATCTCTCGGGAGGGGTTGGTTGCAAAGCTGGCGGCCCCTGCAGCGTTCACAGAGTTCTCCGCACTTGACACAACAAATGGTTGGGGGACTCTCGCCCTCCTCCTCCTCGAAGACCGAAAAATCCTACTGGAACCGAAGGCTCCGGAGGTAAAATCATCAGAAGAGTTGAGTATACTTGAAGTTGCTTTAGGGAGTTTGGGTTTGGCAGCAACGGCACGTCTGCGGCGGGTTACAAAGCGGCCTGCAGAAGGGAGACCAACACTGAGAAAAAGAAGAAGAGGAGGATGGTTAGAGCAATTACTGAGGACACTGAGCAGACATTCAGACTAAAAACAGCTGTTTTAAAACAGGAGGCTGCAGAAGTCATGTTAGATTAATGCGTTTAGAGACCTAACCAATGCCAAAACACTGCAGAACAGTTTATATTGCTCACAGACAGGATTTTACAAGTCTGTGGGCACCGTTTTATATCGAACAGCAAAAATATGGTTAAAGTTACAAAGTAATCCATCAGGAATTTCTTAATGACCTAAAAACCAGAACCAGCCTGGCTCCTTTTAAATACAGAATAAAACTGTGTTTTTTTCTGAATGAGACCTTCTGTAGCAGACACTCCTCAGTTAATTAATGACGGGATCAATAAACTCACTGGCTGAATACTTACTTAGAGTCCGTCTTCAATCGAGCTGAGGTTTTGCGACTTTTTGCTGTGGACGTCGAGTCTTCTTCGCTCTCGCTGGTCCTTGAAACCTGACGGCCTTTCTGCCTCATCAAGACTCTCGGCACAGACACAAGGAGGTTTTTCCTGTTGACGTGCAAGAAATACATTACAGCAAAAATTAACTCTGCCAATGACAAGCATGTAGCCACAAGTTCAAAAGCCAAGTTATGAAAACTTGGTGCTCAACAAGGCAAACTAACTAGATATTGGCGATAGTTCAATGTGATTACTTCTCAATATTCAGTGGAATTGTATCTTGAACCTACACCTGAACATACATATAAAAGGAGAGGCTGAGAGGCTAAACTCCAAAAACTGAAGCAGTGCGTCATGTGAAACGATTTGTCAACGTATCAAGAAGTAATAAAAAACACTAAACCTGCCTCCAGCTCCTCTAATGTGAAGATTTGATGTTTTTCTCTGTACCACATCATCAAAATCGAGTTATCCAATAAGGGGTCAGACAAAATAAACTCGATTTGAAGACATAATTTTGAGCTCTGTTGGGAATTTCTTATTATTTTTGACATTTGGTATTGATTTAAAAAAAGTGTCCTAAGATCTTAAAATGCATTCACAATGAATGCTGGGTATTGTAGTCCTGTTATAGTGACATTAAAATGCAGAAACACAAAACTCTGTACATGCAGATTTGCATTTTCACAGCGTGTTCTGCTCGTGCTCGACTGGTACACTGACCTCTTGTTCTGCTGAGTGGGCAGAGGACGAGGAGGAGAGGGCATGCTGATGTTCTCCTCATTGCTGCTGGTCTCTGTCACAGGTAACGTGGCTTTTTTCTCAGCAGGACGGACTACTATACTACTGGATCTTTTAGACCTCCTCTCTCTAATAATAATAAAGAAACGATTCAAAGTGATGAGAGAGGAAGGAGATGGAGCCTGAACAGTTAATTTCTAACAAAATACATATTAATTAAATTATGATGGTTATGACAACAACAGACCTGGTTGTCTTGCTCTGCTGAACAGACTGATGACAGGGAGGAGATGGGATATTATCCTCATCGAAACTCTTCTCAGTCAGACTTAGCATGGCCCTTTGCTTGGCAGGACGCATCGCTCTACGAGCAGCAACACCGGTCTTCCTCCCTCTGTGGCACGAAGAAAAGATGAACAAGTTAGGAAGCAGTAAAGACATGATAATAAACACGAGATCTGGACAGTTGTCTTGGGTATTAGTAGCTGAACACACTATGCTGGGGCAGCAGCAGCGGCACCCTGTAGGGATATGGAGGGTGGCCAGTTCAAATCCAGCATGAACCAAAGTATGGAGGGTGAACTGGTAGATGGAGAGATGCCAGTTCACCTCCTGGGCCCTTGAGCAAGGTACTGAACCGCTAACTGCTCCCAGGGCTCCGCCAAGCTCTCCACATTTGCATGTCTATGAGCCCTTTCTGTGTGTGTGTGGTCGTATTTCAGGTAAAACGCATGTTTAAAAACATTATTCTTTTCTATTCTGCATCTGTTTTCTGTTTAAAAACAGTTTTATCTGTGCATATTAATACATCTTTACACTTTTGGGCAACATGGCAATATACCAGCCAGAGATTTGTGTAGCTTCAGCCTGATGTTAAAACTCTTTCAGTAGACAGAGAACAGCTGGTCAATGCACAGAAAAATAAAACGCATCAAGATCTAAATATACTAAATGATGACCCCTGGGTCATAACACTCCAGTCAGACAGTCTTTGGCTAAATACAGTGAGTTTTTAATGTCTTTGTTTACTATAGATCAGCTGGAATAGCACATACATGCATGTCAGCTAATCAGATCTGCACAGCTGCTGCACCTCAGAACAAGTTTCTCCATCTCTGTCCATGTTGTGTCTTCTTCAAGAATTAGAGACCCTCTCAAAGTTAAAGAGAAATTGCTGTAGTCAAAGGTCAATGGTGAGGTCAGGAAGGAAGAAAGTGTTCAGGAGCCTCTGATGTCTTATGCTGTATTATTTATTGACACTTGAAAAATTAGAGACACTCTCAAAGTTCATCAGAAGTGTCTGAGTCGGTCTCACATTCTGACCCAACTCATCCTGGTGGATCGACTTTAAACCTCAAGATAACACCACAAATACTACACGCCGAGAATTAGTCAAAGAGAATGTCTTTACCCATGGAAGTGTTATTGTCAACATATTCTAGTCTGTGTCCATGTTGTGTCTCCTTTAAGTACACAAATCTCTGGCTGGTATATTGCCAGCCAGAGATTTGTGTCCACAAGGAAACTCTTGGAAAACTTGTAAACTTGGAGACTTTCATGACAGTCATGAAAGAGTCACTGAGAACAGCTGGTCAATGCACAGAAAAATAAAACGCATCAAGACCTAAATATACTAAATGATGACCCCTGGGTCATAACACTCCAGTAAGACAGTCTTTGGCTAAATACAGTGAGTTTTTAATGTCTTTGTTTACTATAGATCAGCTGGAATAGCACATACATGCATGTCAGCTGATCAGATCTGCAGCTGCTGCACCTCAGAACAAGTTTCTCCATCTCTATCCATGTTGTGTCTTCTTCAAGAATTAGAGACACTCTCAAAGTTCATCAGAAGTGCCTGAGTCGGTCTCACATTCTGCCCCAACTCATCCTGGTGGATCGACTTTAAACCTCAAGATAACACCACAAATACTATACTAGTACTACTAGTCTCTGTCCATGTTGTGTCTCCTTCAAGAATTAGAGACACTCTCAAAGTTCATCAGAAGTGCCTGAGTCGGTCTCACATTCTGCCCCAACTCATCCTGGTGGATCGACTTTAAACCTCAAGATAACACCACAAATACTATACTAGTACTACTAGTCTCTGTCCATGTTGTGTCTCCTTCAAGAATTAGAGACACTCTCAAAGTTCATCAGAAGTGCCTGAGTCGGTCTCACATTCTGCCCCAACTCATCCTGGTGGATCGACTTTAAACCCAAAGATAACACCACAAATACTATACTAGTACTACTAGTCTCTGTCCATGTTGTGTCTCCTTCAAGAATTAGAGACACTCTCAAAGTTCATCAGAAGTGCCTGAGTCGGTCTCACATTCTGCCCCAACTCATCCTGGTGGATAGACTTTAAACCCAAAGATAACACCACAAATACTATACTAGTACTACTAGTCTCTGTCCATGTTGTGTCTCCTTCAAGAATTAGAGACACTCTCAAAGTTCATCAGAAGTGCCTGAGTCGGTCTCACATTCTGCCCCAACTCATCCTGGTGGATCGACTTTAAACCCCAAGATAACACCACAAATACTATACTACTACTACTAGTCTCTGTCCATGTTGTGTCTCCTTCAAGTCCACAAATCTCTGGCTGGTGTATTGCCATGGTGCCACCATGGCAATACACCAGTCTTGTGGAGACTTGTGGATCTCAGTGACTCTTTCGTGGAACAGCTGGTCAATGCACAGAAAAACAAAACACATCAAGACCAAAACATACTAAATTAGGACCCCTGGGTCATAACATGGAGTTGTAAATGTTCATGCACTATGTATGGATGCAATGCAGCTTTGCATACTTTTCCTGCTTTTTGCAAAAACAAACTGTTAGTTAAAAACTTATAACCTATAAGTCATATAGCTACAGGAGCCGGGGCTGGTCCCCGCATGCACGTACCGCATCCTGGGAGGTTTTGCGGGTTCAAACACGGAGGTGTCTCCGTCCGTCGACGCTGTGCTGTCGAATAAGGCCCGTTTGCGGTTTTCAGGTGAGATCCAGGCGGACAGCTGTCGCCTCTGTTTACCGTAAGTCTTCAAAAATAACGGCTTCATGTTTTAAAACAACAAAAAAACAAAACAAAAACTTTAGCTGTTAGCGGACACGAACCGAGAGGCGGACTTAACGTCAAGTTCAGCCGGATATCTCGACCTTTTAACACAATTAACTGCATCGACGCCTTTGAAACTGATTCACAGTGATCGATTAATCGACTAAAGTCAGCTGTTTTCTCTAGTTTCCGCGGTTGACGCCGTTTTCTGTCATTTTTTCCTGCGTCTCCTTCATCTTCCTCCGACATGAATCCGCTTCTTGTTCAAACCGCTGCACGCCGGTGATTGGTCGAGACCCGGTGATGATGTCAGCACAGCGTCACCTGGCGGATTGGAGTAATTATTACGACTTTGAGCTGGAGGAGAGAGAGATGCACATGTAAACACAGAGGGAGGTCTGTGTTTACATGTTTTATGTTCAGCTTGTCAGGCTCCTCTTCTGTGGAACAAACTACCAGTCTGGGTTCGGGAGGCAGACACGGTCAACACTTTCAAGAGTAGACTTAAGACTTTCCTTTTTTGATAAAGCTTATAATTTAGGGCTGGCTCAGGTCATCTCTGCACATTATACTCACTGCACATTATACTCTAGTACTTTTTGTAAATATGTACACTTGTGTTTCCCTCCTTGGTTTCTATTTTTCGCTGATGTAATAAGTGAATTTCCCCATTGTGGGATCAGTAAAGTATTATCTTATCTTATCTTATCTTAGTTATACTGCCATAGGATTAGACTGCTGGGGGACTCCCCCTCCCTCTCTCTCTCTCTCTGTCTGTGTCTGTCTGGATTTTACAAGTCTGTGGGCACCGTTTTCTATCGAACAGCAAAAATATGGTTAAAGTTACAAAGTAATCCATCAGGAATTTCTTAATGACCTAAAAACCAAAACCAGCCTGCCTCCTTTTAAATACAGAATAAAACTGGGGTTTTTTTCTGAATGAGACCTTCTGTAGCAGACACTCCTCAGTTAATTGACGGGATCAATAAACTCACTGGTTGAATACTTACTTAGAGTCTGTCTTCATTCGAGCTCTCTCTCTCTCTCTCTCTCTCTCTCTCTCTCTCTCTCTCTCTGTGTCTGTCTCTTTCAGTGTTATGCCTAGTCAGGCACGGTATTGGTTGAAGATGCAGTCACATCTCCCTTTACTGAGAACTCTCTCTCTCCTGCATGACGTCCACTACACATATTACTACTGTCATTATTGCTGCCATATCTCCATTACAGTTTATAGTTAGTTGATGATTTGCTGCTGCTGTGCATCTGTGTTTCTCTATCTCTATCACAGGTTCCACTGCTACTGTAATCATTGTATCATTCATTGTAATTGTACAATATGTTTGTGTTGATTTGTTCTGTGCACATGACATCTATTGCACGTCTGTCCGTCCTGGGAGAGGGATCCCTCCTCTGTGGCTCTTCCTGAAGTTTCTTCCCCCTTTTTTCCATGTTAAAGGTTTTTTGTGGGCAAGTTTTTCCTCACTCGAACCGAGGGTCTAAGGACAGAGGGTGTCACTCCCTGTACAGATTGTAAAGCCCTCTGAGGCAAATGTACTTTGTGACTTTGGGCTATACAAATAAATCTGATTTGATTTGATCTGTGTGTCTATTTCTATTTTCCTGTGAGGTGTCTGCACATAGATGCATAGTTACATACTAATACTAGTAGTATTATATAAAAATGGTTTACATTGAGATACTCCTCTGTGTCGCTAGCTGTTAATTTGGTCCGTCCTGACTTTGAGGTTATTTGGATAGGAGTACCGGAGAGCTGCCAGGATAGCACCACTGTCAACTGTGTTTATGTATGTATTACAATTTATGTTAAAAGAGTCATGTGGGATGTGGTGTCTTGGGTCCCATATGGGTTTTTTTTCTCCTGTGTGTGTTTCCTTTGACGTGGTTAAGGGAGAGATCAGGTCAAAGGTTAAGGGCCATCTGTTGGGGCATCCTGGGAGAGGGCCCTCTCTTACAATGACTTATACTATTGTTGACTTTGACTGCATTGTTTGGGAGCATAACCTCCACTGTATATAAGGGCTTGCCCCGCATAGTTCAGGAGAGTCTCATTATTCGGCTGGATGCTCTCCACGTAACGTTTTACTTGATTACAATACTGAACTTATTGTAATACATTTGTTATACAACTAAGACAGCGTCGGCTGAGTTTTTCTTCAAACATCTTCAACTGCATCGCCACTGAATATATGACACCTGGAAACTGTAAGTGCATCAAGAGCTTAAAGTCAAATTCCTTGTATGTGTACACATTCTTGGCCAATAATAAAAAAAATAAGATAACCTTTTATTCTTCCCACAGAAGGAAAATTGGGTGTTACAGCAGCACAAAGACAGAAGAAAGTGCAGGTACATAGAGAAACTTAATACATATATAATAACCAGTATATAAAATAAAAATAGATTAAATAGATGTGCACTGTTGCCTGTATTCAAACTCAAATTACTGGCAACAGTGCACACACAGTACCAACAACTAGTGCAATACAAGCAAAGTAACATGGTGATGTGATGAAGCTGATTCTCTTTAAATTTAGCTTGCACACTGATTTTGGTAAATCCTCAGATATATACAGTATGATCTGACCATACAGGTGCAGCAAAAAATGTAGTGAATAGCTATAACCACTAGGTGTCATCATTTCATCAGACTGCAATGCCATGTTCTGTTTGAGTGTACGGAAAGTGAACTGCACACAGGTTTGTGACTTCAGCATGCAGAAAATTGTTTCACTTAGAAGGTGTGTCTTGTCAAATGTTAATTAGTGGAATTTCTTGCCTTCTTAATTAATTTGAGACCATCAGTTGTGTTGTAACGTTGGCATACAGTAAACGGCCCTCCATCTACTGTAGTAATCCAGATTATGGCAAGAACTACTCAACTAAGAGAATCAATGTTGCATCATTACTTCAAGACATGAAGATCAGCCCATCTGGCAAATTTCAAGAGCTTTGAACATGTCTTCAAGTGCATTTTGCAAAAACCACCAGTCACTATGTAACTGGCTCTGTCACATGAAAAAAACACCAACAGTTACCTCTGCCGCAGAGGATAAGTTCATTACAGTTACCGGTCTCAGAAATTGACAGTTAACAACACACCAGATTAGAGCCTACATAAATGCTTCACTGAGCTCAGGAAGCAGACACATCAACGGTTCAGAGGAGACGGTGTGAATCAGGCCTTCATGGTTGAATGACTGCAAAGAAACCACGACTGAGGGAGATCAACAAGAAAGTGAGAACTGTTTGAGCCAAGAAACACAAAGGACTTCAGACCAGTGGAAATCTGTACTTAGGTCTGATGAGTCCAACCACGAGAAGGTGAATGGATGGTATCTGCATGTGTGTTTCCAACTGTGAAGCATTGATGAGGAGGTGTGATGAACCAAAGCACACCTGTGATGAAGTGCTGCATCAGATAACCCGGCCTCCACAATCACCTGACCTAAACCCAATTGAGGCTGTTGTTAAAGCATTCATGGCTGACTACCTTTTCAAGCTGATTAAGACTTTAATGACTCTGGGCCACTAAAAAAAATGCAATGTGCAAGTTAGACCTCTAAACTGGACTCTGCACATTTAGATTTTAACTTTATTACATTGTGGTTTTGCATTTTTAGACCATTAACTGCAAATCATTTAGGCTACAAAATTGTTCATAACAAAGGCACAACCTAATTGCCTTCCTACCTTCCAGGCACTGATTGCTTTCCATTAATTTTCTGTATGCTATGAAAATCATCTTGCAGAGACATGAAAGTTGCTCAAAGGCAATCCAATTACTTATCCCATATGCAACTCCAGAATGGCCAATAATAAAATGCTATACACCGTTAAAGTGCTCTGGGACTGTGGACTGATTAGATTTGATGGAGCTCTGTTTTCAGCAAAGGAGGAGAGGGCAGGGCAAACACATGGTTTTGTTTTTTCAGGAAGAATATTTAACATATGTGCATGAATTCCACACAATCCATCTAGTCTAGCCTATTAAGGCTTGATTACTGCCAGGTTTAAGTTAGGTCAAAAGTATAAAGTTTAGAAAGTTGATTCCAGGTGTCTCTGTATGAAAGGGAGACCCTACACATTGGTTTCTACTTTTATCATGGCTAAATTAATTTATAATTTCACATTAAATCCCATTTTGTTAGTAAATATTAGTTGCATACATAGGCCTGCTAAGTGCTATGCTGCCATGTGTGGTGGCTTTGTATTGTTCAGTCTGCAGTGGGTTAGGGACAGTGGAGAAATCAAATTTGAATGTTGCTTCATCATCCATTATCTCATTGTCTGTTTATTATCCATTATTACATATCTTATAGGTTAACTTTAGAAATTAGAAATTTAAATCTGGCATCTAACTACTTTTTTCTTTACTGACATTTAAAGTGAATAGGTTCAAAATAAAACTACAAAGTACAACAACATATCTCATCTTATGGCAGCTAATTAATAATTCCAGAATTACTCCCATCTGTGTTACAGCACACTATATTTTATTATTTCTGCACCATGGTACTGCAGCACACTGTGGTAGGCCTATGTTACTGCAACTGTAGCTTTGTTGTATTCTGTTATCTTGTGTTTATGTGTTAATATAGCACCTATTTATAGCTATTTGTTCATATTTATATGATTCCCACATAATATGCGAGTAGCCTATTATGTACAAACAGTTTTATTGCTTTATGTATATCTTTAAAATATAAATGTCTTTATGTGGATACACAGGATGCTGAGATTGCTGATTATTCTTTTTGTTTGCTGAACTTTAAATAGTTATTTGACCTCATCTTTGTAATGTGTCAATATATGCATATGTCAAATGTGCATAAGTATGAATAAACATTTTTGCTTTGGATTTTGTGCACATACACACTTAACTAAAGCAGCCTTTTGTTTATTGCTTATAATCTATCTCTTATTTGCAAGCCATGTATTTTTCCCTACACATCTGTATCAAATCGAATCAAATCAGATTTTATTTGTATAGCCCAAAGTCACAAAGTACATTTTCCTCAGAGGGCTTTACAATCTGTACAGGGAGTGACACCCTCTGTCCTTAGACCCTCGGTTCGAGTGAGGAAAAACTTGCCCACAAAAAACCTTTAACAGGAAAAAAAGGTGGAAGAAACCTCAGGAAGAGCCACAGAGGAGGGATCCCTCTCCCACAAACATATTGTACAGTTACAATGAATGATGAAATGATTACAGTAGCAGTGGAACCTGTGATAGAGATAGAGAGACACAGATGCACAGCAGCAGCAAATCATCAACTAACTGTAATGGAGATATGGCAGCAATAATGACAGTAGTAATATGTGTAGTGGACGTCATGCAGGACCACAACAGCAGCCACGATCCACGAGTATCTAGTGTATCTAGATCTAGTCTAGATAGTCTAGATCTAGGCTAGATACAAACATTAAGTCTGATCATAATGTTTCCTATCTATATTTTCATCATCATCCAGCTTATGTCTAAAAATAGATAATTTTATTGGGGTCAGACATCCCAAAACATAAAAGTTTACAAATGCTTTTCAGTATAATTACCTTGCAATAGATGTCACGTGTACAGGACAAATCAACACAAACATATTGTACAATCACAATGAATGATAAAATGATTACAGCAGCAGTGGAACCTGTGATAGAGATAGAGAGACACAGATGCACAGCGGCAGCAAATCATCAACTAACTATAAACTGTAATGGAGATATGGCAGCAATAGTAATAATATGTAGTGGACGTCATGCAGGACCACAGCAGCAGCCACGATCCATGAGTATCTAGTGTAGTGAAGTCTGATCATAATGTTTCCCATCTATATTTTCATCATCCTCTAGCTTATATCTAAAAATAGATAATTTTATTGGGGTCAAACTTCCCAAAACATAAAAGTTTACACATGCCTTTCAGTGTAATGACCTTTTTTTTACACCGTTAAAGTGCTCTGGGACTGTGGACTGATTAGATTTGATGGAGCTCTGTTTTCAGCAAAGGAGGAGAGGGCAGGGCAAACACATGGTTTTGTTTTTTCAGGAAGAATATTTAAATGTTTCCTATCTATATTTTCATCATCCTCTAGCTTATGTTTAAAATAGATAATTTTATTGGGGTCAATTCCCAAAACATAAAAGTTTACAAATGTTCTTCATGTAATGACCTTTTTATTTATTTATAGTATATTTTAAATGAAAGTAGTCATAGAATAAAGTCATAACATTAGTCAGGAAAAAAAAGGGGGGGATGTTAAAAAAAAAAAAAATCACAGAGGAGCGTTTGCTTCCGGATCAGCGTCCCCCGCCGGTTCCCCCTGTCGGAGAACAGCGGCATCTGGGAGGGAGGAGAAAAAGAAACAAGCGAAAGAGAGAGAGAGAGAGAGAGAGAGGGGAGGAGGCGGAGGAGGAGGAGGAGGAGAAGAAGAAAAAAAAACGACAGGAGCGCAGCGAGGAGAGAGGACGTGAGCACACTGGGAGAGAGAGAGAAGAGGTGAGTGATGTGGTATGTCGAGAATTCTCTCGCTTGAACACAGGGAGCAGCTCCTCGGCGGTTTGTTGAGTTAAAAAACGTGAGTAACTTTCCGTGATCTTCTGTCTGGTGGAGGTGGAGGTGGAGGTGGAGGAGGGAGATAGGGAGGGAGAGAGAGGGGCGACGCATTGCTTTTCATCCGAGCAAGGGCCCCGATGTGTTGGGTTGCAAAAGAGGCTGCGGCTTTTGTGAGTTGATCGTCCCGGAGGCTCGGTGCTTGTGTTTGTGTCGGTGACCGTTGACTTGAGTCCGCTCGCGGTGTCAGGGAATGCGGCCGCTGTCCGCGAGGAACGACCGTTAGGCTGTCGCGAGCGTCCAGCCGTTGAAGGTTAGCTGCTATGTTAGCAGGTTTATTATTATTATTTAAAATTAATAAAACATCAACACAGACTATTTTTATTTATTTATTTTTACATTACATATTACTATAAAGTAATATGTGTTATCTTCATGTTAAAGGGCCCTGTTAGCAGGTAAGTAACCGTTAAATTTAGCCTCACCTAAACCTAAAACAGCTTTTATTACGTTTATTAAAGCTGATATTTAATGTCACAGTGTGCACATTTTTTACATACATAAACACAGATTGAGGTTTAACTCCATCTCCTGCAATAACATGAAGTTTAGCTTGTGTTTATACCCGGTAAATATGTACCAAACCTATACAGGTTGCTTGTATTTTTCTATATATATCAATTAATTTGTTTTTTTTTAAATGAGAGGCAAGTCAGTCTGCTTGTTTTGTCCTGAACCAAACATATCTAAATGTTTACTTACATAATGGAGCTAGAATGATTAATCAATTGCTTAAAACAGTTCATGTATTATCACAATTGTTCATTGATTTTTCTGCCAATTCAATAATTAGTCCAGCACCGGTCGCCTGGCGACAGGTCGGCTCGTCCTGTCCTTTTGGTTTTCCATTCAGAGATGCTCCCATCTTCCCTGACTCATGCCTGGATCCTGCGTCTCGTCCCATCATCATCTTCATCTGTGTGGCACCGAGCTACAATCTAACTAATAAAGAGGTTCATTGTGATACAGACAAGCATGAAGGAGGTTATTCTCCTGACTTGCCCACATTAAGTGGAATAGTCTGGGGGGGCTATGGGCCATGCAGGCCCCTGGGGTGCTGGTGAGGCTTGTATCGGTGCATGGTGCTGGCTGGACATGGCCATCTAATCGTTTCCAGCCTTCCTCTGGTAATTTCTGCCAGGCCCCTTGAGATAATATGCCTGTTTGTTTTATAAAAAAATAAGGAGGCACTAAATGGCTTGTTTATGCCGTGCGATTTCAGGAATGATGTGGATAACTTTCCCATTTATTTTCTTACAGAGAGATCAGGAGGTCAGAGATAGGCTCTTATTGACTCCCCTTTTTTAAAACGTTCTCATGGGCTGGATTTGTTGTTGTTGTAGGAGTGTTTGAACTTGTGAAACCGTGCCTGATGTTACGTGTTTCTGTGGAGCTGAAGATGTTGACAATAACACGAACCACCAGAGGACCTGTCTGCTTTTTTCGGAGTGCACCGCTGAGGTTTCTCCACCTCCCCCGTCGCCCTGTCTCCCTGCCTTTTACCCTCCTGTTGACACTGGCACTCATTCACGTATTTTGCATCACATTTGCAGCCGTGCATGCTCTTCCTCGTGCGTACGTCCAGGACGAGGTGTGCAGCACAACGAACGAAACCCTGCGTTTAAATGTCCTGTTTTTAAATGTGAAAACCTTCTATTTGACTATTTAGTCTAAACACTTTGATGGTAAACAGACAGTACTCGTTATTTCAGGCGGCGGTTGTGGCGATCTTTTACATACAAGATTTACGCTGCGGCATTTGGTTTGCTGAGTTTATTAGTGCAATCCACAAGAACGAGTGTGTCACCGGCTGTACCACCGGAGTTGAAATGGTGCACTGTCATCCTCTGTCCTTCCCCGTCACTGCCTCCCTCCCTCCCTCCCTCTCTTTCTATCCTTACAGCCTCCTTCCTTGCCCTGCTGGCTTGCTCCTCATCCAGACCTGGCCCTGGTCTGCAGAGTGTGTTCGTGTGTGGATACATGATGTCATTGCTAATTGCTCAGGGCTCTCGGGCTGTTAACTTGGTTTATATTCTGCCCCTCTCCCTCCTTTTTCTGCTCTCTTTTTTTCACTTCATTACTCTCCCTCCTTCCTCTGTAGCATTTCTATACATCAGGACTTGCTGAGTGTGGAAAAAGTGACTTGGACATTTATGGGCCAAGTTTTGGGCCAAGCACTGCAGACTGTTGTGCTTGTGTTTGTTTAGTTTCGGTGCCTCAGTTTCAAGATCTTCTTCTTCTTCTTCTGCTGAGGTAGCTCTGTGAAAGTCAAAATAAAAGAAGACCTGCATGCGTTTAACCATACACAGTGTACACAGTGAACATGTACAGGGACACAAATAGTGATTCGGTAATGTAAGCTGTCACCTTGCGAAGCTGTGAGCATGTCACACGCCCAAAAATACCCCACGATATCTTAGCTCACCCCAAAGTGCTCTGGAGATTGGATGTAATTATGTTGGCCAGGCTATAAGTGTGTGTGTGTGTGTGTGTGTGTGTGTGTGTGTGTGTGTGTGTGTGTGTGTGTGTGGTGTTGGGACTTTCTTGCCTTACGGCACCAACCTGTTAGTCTGTGTGTGGTCGAGGTCACAGCTGACGATAAGGGATGGTGAAAGTGTTCATGTGCATACATGCTTGTGTGTGTGTATGTGTGTGTGTGTGTGTGAGTAATCAGATAAAGAGTTCAGAGATCTGTTATCACCGCCCTGTTTTTCCTCTGAAACAATACCACTGGTCCAAACTAGTGTGTGTGTGTGTGTGTGTGTGTGTGTGTGTGTGTGTGTGTGCAGGCATGTGCATTTCTCTGTGCAGACCAGATTGGACGGATGAATGATGAATTGAGGACAGCAGAGAGTAGATTCATCCCAGCCTGTCAAGTTGGCAAGATAAGCAGGCTGCAGTTTATTTGTGTGTGTTTATGTGCAGTGTCGAGGCTGTGTGTGTGTGTCTGTGTGTATTGTCAATCTTTTTCTCAATCTCATTCTCATCACTTTACTCTTTCAGCCCCCCTATCGATGCCTCTCAATAGGGTTATTGTGCCCACTGTCAGGCAGCCTGCAGTATGTGTGTGTGTGTGCGTGTGTGTGTGTGTGTATCTGTGCATTGTTGTTGCAGGGAGCAGACAGCCGTGAGGTGTGTTTGAACAGAGAAGGAGCACAGAGGCCCTGTTCATCCTGTAGGGTGTGAAACAGAATGATAGGGCCCCCTTTCTGTCTATCCATCTGTCCCTCTGTCTGTCTGTCTGTCTGTCTGTCTGTCTCACTCCCTCTCTCTCTCATGCTTCATCCTGATCTCCTTCTTTTTTCCCCCTGTTTTACTTTGCATCTTTGTTTTCTCGCTGTGTGTGTGTAACGTGTCAGCTCCTGGCAGCCCTCGCTGATCGGCTGTCTTCCCGCTGTCAAGCCCGCCTTGCGATTAGATCGTCAGCATGCGTGTTATTCTGCCTACAAATTGCGCGTGGAAGCGGGCGAGCTCGGACAGTTTTTCCACTTTTTAAAGGGAACACACACACACACACACACACACACACACACACACACACACTTTCCCACTCTTTTGTTTATATGTTTCGGTTTCTGATGTTGTCTTTTCCACATCGCTGCACTTTCACACGTATAACCCCCATCACTCCCGGTTCAGCTGCATAAGGGTTTTTTCTGCCTCTCCCTCTCAGTCTCTCTCTCTCTCTCTCTCTGACCTTCCTCTCTTACTCTGTCTGCCTTTCAAACACACACACACACACACACGTCGTCATACGCTATGAAAGCCCGAACATGATGAAAGAGACTGTAAAGGCCGGAGCCCCAGGTGCCTCTCTAAATGGCCTACTGCAGCAACTTTAAGGATTTCTGCTGCGCTGTCTCAAAACAAGGATTGACTCCGACTTGATAGTCTGCACTTCGCTCCTCTTATCTTCCATCCTTTCCTACATTCACCGGGAACAACTCGAGTAGATAGACAGACGTTCAACCTTTTAGCAGACAGCTCCAGAGCTCACAGAATATGATAGCACGGTCTGCCAAGTGAAATATTTGCAGCACACTGACAATTAGAAAGCACGCAGCACGCCATTCAAAACACCTCACATGCAGTTAGTGTTATGCTGTGAGGGATTAGTGACTGGTCGGTTGAATGTTTTTGCATCCTCCTCCATAAAGGAGGATAATTAGCATCTCTGGACTCACTGTTTATATTCGGGTTGTGCTACCTGTGGTGCTACATTTGATGTTCTTTTGTAGCCCAAAAGCTCTTAAACCTCTCACGTTTACAACGTCTTCTGTTGGCTTTAATTTGTTATGTGGATGTTTTGTGATTAGCGTCTGCTTGAGGCTTACATGCGGTTGGCAAAAATTGGAAACATTAGCAAATCAGACATATTACTTAAGGTCTGAGACCAAAAGAGCTGGTAAATCTCTTATTTTGAAATGATCTCAGGCACACTTCAGAAAGGAAATATTGGTGTTTACGTCTCTTCTAGTTGAGGTGGGACGAATAATTAGTACAGCGGTATGTTGCAATGAGGTCTCTTGTAATACATTATCAATACCCTCGCACTAATGCAGATTGCAGCTTGCTTTACTGCGTGCATTTAAACTCTGGAGCTGTTCTGCTTTCTGCCGGGTCAGCCTTTCTACCACTTTATGGCTGTTATGTGTTTTGAAAGGGCTCGGACCGAATACGTTTCTACATATTTGTTTTGATCCGAGCTGTGAAAGCACTTCATGTGACAGTGATTAAATTCATTATACAAAGAATTAATGCATCCTGCCGGAGGTTTTTTTTTGCAGATATTGTACGTGACTGTGTTGCAATAAATCCAAATTCGGAACGGGTTGTAAAGTTTTAGGGGTGGGAAGTTACAAAAATCCAGGTGATAAATCACCACCGTCATTATCTATAATCATAGTCAGTTACATCCCCAACTGTGAATGATGAATATAAGATGAGTACAATTATGAAACAAGTCATATCACAACTGTTTTTAATTAAAATGACTTCAGATTGATCAAGTTACTTGATCCATCATTCTCACAGACTTGTAACCATACTGACTTACCCTTTTGATTCGTGGTCGGATGTTTAGAGCTTAAACTATCAGTTGATTCACTAAGAGGTTGATTGACAGGAAGTTAATGCAAATACTTTTCATAATCAAATAGTTTCGGTCAATTTTTAAGCAAGACTGTCAAACATTCACGATTTGCTGCTCTTCCATCATGATGATTTGCTTTTTTTTTGTCTTTTACATCATTGTAAACTGAATATTTTGTCTGTTATGATGTTAAGACGTCATCATACCGTGTACATACTGTATGTTTTCTTTCTCTAACTCCTCTTGTCTTGCGCTCAGTTTACTTACCGTGTGACTAAACATGCCTGAACAATAGACACGCTCTCGACAATCCGCACGGTGTGAAATACAGTACCACGGTCAGTTTGCTGAAAGGTTAATGTTTGATTTCCTAAAGTGTATTAATCTGCCCGTATTAGCGGACGTGGTCTTTTATTTCTGGTGCGGTTGCTCTTGTATAAAAAAAAAACACTGCAGCAAACCTCGCTCACAACAGCTTTTATAGGCTATAACTTCCCCCGCCGCTCCCTCGCGTTGTAACAAATAACCTCCAGAGGATGTGGATTGTATGGAACCCATTCCTGCGTGATGAATGTGCAGGATGACAGGTGATAGGAATGTTGAATCACGATCTAAGTCATTGTGGTGATTTTGACGAGAAAAGTTCCTCGCGTCAGATCATTTCCTGCGGTGGGAGTAATAATAAGTTCACATCTGTGGCGAGGATGCGATGCTTTAATTCTTTTACCGTGATTCATAAAACTCGCAATAGCATAAAAAATATGTTTTATTAGGGTTTCGTGTAATTGAACTGTGTAACTTTGATAAACCGCACAGCGTTGGAATTCGCCTCTTGGCTTTGCACTGACTTGGCAAAACAAGTGGAGAGGGGGGAGTCTTGGCCCCCTGTGTGTGTGTGTGTGTGTGTGTGTGTGTGTGTGTGTTTGCTCCAAACACTGAGCGGCGCAGCGCTCGTCCACCAGCCAGTGGTCAGCTAGCTGTATCATCGCTGTCCAAAACCAATGTCCTGTCAGAGAAGAATGCTCTGCTAATGTTGGGAAACAACAACTTCCAATGGTAGGAGGGGAGAGAGAGAGAGAGAGAGCCATTGTGTGAGAGGAAGAGACGACAAGAAGAGCGAGGGAGGGGTTGATTTAAAGTATCGGAGAGCGAGCGATCATTGCAGTGGTGTCTGTGGTTCCTTTGGCAGAGATGGGACATTCCTTTTCTGATGAGTCACTCTCTCTCTCTCTCTGATCAGTTTCCCCCTCCTGACATCTCCTGTACACCTTTCCCCACCCTCTCTCCTCTCTTATTTTCTGCCTGTGTCCTCCTCTCTGTTTGGCTAATAAGTCAAAAAAGATCTCCAGCCAATCAGGTCAGACTCGCCTGTGATATTAATACAAACGGTGACATTATCATGGAGCAGCTTGCCACAGGCTTTCTAATGAAATCTGAGATAACAAGGCCATGTTGAACCCACACAGAGGAACACACACACACACACAGAGGCCTGAGTAAGAGCTGTGTCGTTTGCGTCTAGACTTCCCTGTCCTCTCGGATGTCCTGTCACATCTCGGCTATATATAGTCCGCATAGTCTCTCCGCGGCTTCTGCCCTTCGCCTCGTATCCGACGGGCGTTTTGTGCATGTGCTCGTCCGTCTGTCTCTCTGTTTGTTTTTCACCGAGAAAGGAAGAAGGGTTGTTTTTTTTTTTTTTTAATGTACATGGCTGGCCTCCATCGCTACTGGAAAAAGACAAAAGGGAGCTGTAGCCTAATACTTGCAATCAAGCAGCAGAGAGATGGAAGCAATGAAAAAGAGTCACTGTGAGCTATCTTCAGAGCTTACAGTCTGATTGTAAACATATGGAAAATAAAATATCGTAAGAAGAGGAGATATTTGGGTATTAAAGAATGAGAGAGAGAGAGAGAGGCTCGACGTCTGAATTCTAACTTCATATTGTTGACGTAGCTTCACTGAGGTGAAGTTTTTGTTCTGCAACTATTGATTTAACTGCATCAAACGACAAATATCTCCGGCAAATTCACTCGGCTGTAGCCAATTAGCAGGACTTCAGTTCATTAGTGAAACTACAAAATGCAACTGTGTGTCTGTTTTTATATTTCACACACACACATCACTCTGTGTGATTAGAATTTTTGAGAGGATGGAGAGTGGACCGTGTCGTGAAGGTCAAAAACACAAAAATAATAGTGACTCTTAGTCTAGGTAGCTCGTCAATAATCAATAATCGCGTTTAAATGACTGACAGCTGTCAGATTTTGAACAGCAGCTGGAATCTACCAGAAAAACCTTGGAGCATATCATATATTTAAAAATATTATCACCTTAAAGGCTCTGATAGTTGTTTACCATAACCAAACAGCTCTGGTTATCAGTAAGTATAAACTTTTTTGACTCTTGTGATCATTTTTGAATATTAATGAGCGTGTGATATTGATCGAAATGGAAAGGAAATAGTTGCCGTTCCCACAGCCCTGCTGTCAGATCTCATTCTGTCACTGTAATGGAAATAAAGAAGGCTGATGGAAACAGACAGCGGCACGACTCTGTTCACTGCTTCAACGCCCTCACTGATTCTGAACCAGACGCTCCTCCACTTTTGTCCGGTGTGATTGACCCTCACGGCACTGTCAGCAGGAGACGCTCCTCAGCTCAACTCTAACCAGGACACGCAGGTTTCGGACTGTTTTCACACCACAGATGATGATCAAAGGTGTTAAAGTGAGTACAGGAAAAACACAAGACTGAGGAGTTATGTAACGCTGGTCTTGGCTGTGCTGATCTGCAACCGATCAGAGGCCTTGAGTGTTTCTGAAAAGTATTTATTGATAACAAATAGCAGGAACGCATGACAAATTTAAAATACAGACGTGGCGCGACTTGTTGTTGTCTGACTCCACTGCTGGCACCGCCAGTTCCCTTCAACATCGCGTCCAGGAAAGAGCTGTGGTCTCATTACGGCGAAGTCGCGCTGGCTGCACGACTGGCTCATGTGTGTTCCACAGAGCGAGCAGGCCTTCAGGGCCAAAACGAGACTTCCCTGCTCGCACTGTGTGTTATTGCCTGGTGTCAGTGTGTTCTCGGTGTACTCTTTCTTTTTCCCCCCTCCCACGACCTCCCCTCACCCACAGGAAAGAGGGTCTGGGTGGGGAAGGAGGAGGGAGGAGGGAGGGTGGGGGTGTATCTGGGAATGGGGGAGGGGTTGGAGCACGCCCGTTCCCAAGTTTCCCAAATCCAGGAAATCGTCTCTTGGCTTCTGTTTCTGAAATCTTTCTACACCACGTCACAGGATTTTCAAATCTGTGAATGTGTGCAAAACTCTTTAACCCCGTCACCCCCGATGGTGGTGGTGGTGGTGTTTCAGCCGGACTCAGAAATAATCAGTGCGTGCTCTGCATTTACTCTGTAATGTCCCAGTTACAGTCGGGGAAGTGTTATACTGCTGCTGGCGAACAAGTGACTTCACAGCGCGCTCTGTCACGGGTGACACGTTTTTATTTAACGCTCTATGTATAGACTCACTCTCACCTTTGTTTGCGTTTCGTTTAACCTCTCACCGCCGTGGATTTTAGTTTGTTCGGGGTCAGTGAATGTATCGTGTACACACATGCTCTCACACAGATGGTCATCACTCACCTTTATTACCTGTGTGTGTGTGTGTGTGTGTGTGTGTGTGTGTGTGTGTGTTTGCTCCTCTTGTTGATCGATTGGAGTTTTCTTGCCCCCTAGTCGCCCTGATTGTTGATCGATTGGAGTTTTCTTGCCCCCTAGTCGCCCTGATCCACCCACCCAAGGAAGAGAGACATGCCTGAGATTCTTTGGCACACCCTGAAAAATTCCTCACTGTTTTCCTTTCCTTTGTGGTCATTTTTTTTTTATTTTTTTTTTTACTTTCCCGCCCTTGGAAACCACGGCAGCGGGAAAATGATACCTTATAGCTGTATGTATACAGTACACGGAGGCCTTCATAAATTCAACACAAACACGGAGACCTTTAAGTGTCGGAGTGTGCGTTAAACTCCGAATTATAGTGAAGCTATTTCTGTCCGTCCTTCGCACTCACTATACACGGCTGCTGCAAGGACGATGTACGGCCATGGAAGCTCACTCCAACCACAGAGCTCTCTCTCTCTGCAAGCAGTGCCCAAGTGTGTGTGTGTGTGTACGTGCATGTTGGTGTGTTTGTTTGTCGGTACACAAGATTGTTTGTTTAAGCTGCAGCCTCAGTCAAAGTGTTACTTTGTCTCTGTTATTTCCCGCTATTGACGATACAAGAATACACACACACACACACACACATGCACTTTGGCCCTCCTTGCTGTTTGACCCTTCCGCTGTTATTCTGGATATATTCAGGAGATTGCTATTGTTTTCTTCCCTGCTTCCTCCTTGTTATAACGGACACACACACACACTGAGTTTAGGGAAATGTATCCTCCAGCCTGTAGCGGTCGTATGTTAGCTCAGCGGCGGCCTGACTGATGTGTAGTTGTTTTTTTTCTATTACTCCACCGACTAAAGCTACTTTTATCCTTGAAAAATATTTAGCCACGGCTCGCTATTCATATTAGATTACTAAGAATAACCTGAGCAAACATGCCCTGTTTTGTGAGAACCTCTGATTGAATGTGGCTCAAGGTACACGACACAAAGCAGAGAGGAACTAGTTCATGGAAAACAGACGCAAACTTAGATCTGTTTAATTTTTGTCAAAGAATAAGTAGACTGTCTGAAGCTATAAAAAATAATATAAATGTTTATAACACTCTTCTTAAAACGTGAAAGTGATCGCTAAGATTTCTGTTTTCTCTTTTCAGAACTTTAATCCACAGTTTCGGAGGCACTCTTGGAAATGCTGCATTGCCACTTTCCTTAAGACTGTGGTTCTGATCAGCTAACAAAGCTGCAGTTTGGAGATCTGAGTGAACAAACAGGCACATAAAACATCAGGGGAGTCTGCAATGCAGGCTGGTCCGAAGCCATTTAGAGCTTTTTATACAATCAAAAGGCCTGAAAATCAATTGTTATTAATACAGGGGAGCAAGTGTAGTTCAGTTAAATATGCTCTGTTTTAGTTTGGGTCAGGAGGCGAGCAGCCAGACTTGAAAAAAAGTTTCTTCTAAGTGCATTAATATAGATTAAATAATAGGCTTTATGGGGGATTGAGTTTGACATAATGCTTGGCATGAAGAGCTGTGTGCCTATATGTATTTGGTCAGCATTGTTGCAAACTTCCCAGTCGTTGTAGTGGAAGTAGTTTGCAGCTGGACCCGGCCTACTGCGCAGCCAATCATAATAAAGCCAAGAAAGATCTGGGAAGATTGCCTGCTATTGTACAGCTGGCTTACACGTTCGTGTCCTGTTCCAAAAAGTTAGAAAAACACCCAGTTGCGTTTCTTATTCTTATGCGTCCGATCTCTTGACTTGACTGCGACAGTTCTGCTTTCTTGTCTTTTTTGGTAACAGATGGAGTTTCTCACGAGCCGAAGTGGAGGGGGGGGGACAAGAACAGGAGGAGGGGGGCTGTAAATCAGGGTTGTAAGAGAGAAAAGGGTGGTTTTATGAGAGTTTACAGACCTTCTTCACTTTTAATGAGAAAAGACAGCAATTCTCTCCTAGACACAAAAAAGAGAGAGAGAGAGGGAGGGGTGTGAGAGGTAGAAGATGAATGTAGTGGAGGCAAGGAGAGGAAATGGGCAAGAAAACGGGATAAAGGAAAGAGGTAAAAGTCAAGTGGGATTAGCAGAGGGAGCTGGAATGGCGAGAGAACTTTGAGAGGGAAAGGCAGGAAGGAGGGATGAGAGGCCTATCAAACTGTTGGCAGGCATCCACTTGGCATATGAATTTAAAAGCAAGCGCTCTCTCTCTGTCTCTCTCTCTTTCTCTGCCTCGGTCCGTGCAGAGTCTGGTAAACTTTGGTGGTCACGTACAAAGAAAAAGAAACACAGAGAGAGAGAGAGGTGGAGCGTTTGCAGCTGCTCCCTTCATTCTTGCTGGTGCCAGACCCCCCCCCAACATACATGACACTCACACACACACACACACACACACACACAACAGCACGGACTCGGTGGGTCAGCAGGCCAGAAGTCAAAGGTCACTGTCATGCTGTGACACATCCTAGATCTTATTACGTACCCCCCTGGATGTGTGTTTTTTGTCTGTGTGTGTCTTTAACGTAGAGAGTCCGCCTGTCTGTCTGCGTCTCCCGTTTTTTTTCGCCCGTTTACAAGTCCATGTGGAAGCTTCACCCGCATATTTACTGTTCATGTGTGTGTTTATGAATGAGTATTTGTCTCTGTGCGTCTCCCAGTGCTGCCCTGCCCACAGAGGGGCCCTGTAATTATGCCTAGACCCCCTCGTCCACAGCAGAAGACTGCAGGGAGCCCTTCATGGCTGCTGAGGCCTAAACCAGCCGCTACGATCACTGTCATTCCATCCAAATTGAAGCCATATCCAGATGTAGTTTGGGATTGAAAGTTACTGATTTTGGTGCATGCTTGCTGCTGAACTCAAACTCCACCCCAGTGTGAAAACGTTTACATTTTACATCTGCAGAAGAAATGATACGGCAGCTTCGGTGCGGTCTGCAGTCAGTGTTTGAACGGTGACACAGTTTTGTTGTTTTGGCTCTCTCTCTCGCTCTCAGCACGCTGGGCTTGTGATGAGACGATCACTATGAGGTTAAAGTGGTAACTTTAAAGGGCAACTCCAGCGATTTTTACACATCAAAGTATGTTTACGGGGCTCGGGGAGTTCTGCTGCATATTTGGGGAAAAAAACGTTGCGTAAAGCAAAGACGTGGCTCCAGAGGGAGACGGGTGAAGACTGATGAATCGCCTCGAGTCAGCGTTGGTTTGAGTTGAAGACGACAAGTTTGAAAATGGAAAAAAAAACAAACCTCAACTCTGCTGGAGGCTAGGAACTCAGGGTTGTATTAACTGTTACTAATATAGCACACACAAACCTCTTACAGGACTGTCAGCAGCCCGAGTTGCATCGTGGTTAATGTAGGAGTCAGGTTTTGACAAGGAAGAAGAATGCATGGTAGTTGAACGATGATATGTGTGATTCTGCTGCATAGTCCAACAATAGAATACGTAATATGTGAAAAACTCTTTTAAACTTTAACTTCAGGGCCTACTGATGATGTGTGAAGAGAGAGCTGACTCGTCTTATTTTCATATTCCAGAAATGAAACAGCCACATCACACACACACACGATGTTGGTAAACACGTACCACCACCATCGGCCAATGATGGATGGCCGGCTTTCGTAAGCAGCCAAAACCCGTACGTTTAAACCGTTAGCCGACCAGTGTCGAGTCTGATTTTAGCTTCGTCGGTTGGCTCAGCTTCAGTCCTGTCAGACTGCGTTGAGGGCTGAGATGCATCAGCGTTTCTTCGAGCTCTTGTTTACCATGTCAGATCTTTTTTTCGTCGCTCGCTGAGACTGCTGAGCTCCAGAAAAAAACCCAGAGAACCTTAACCCCGAGCCAGAAAGCAAGTGTTACTATGACGACCGGCAACCACAATTTGTCATGTCATTAGCTGCGGCATAAATGCATGTTTAACAGTTTTTGATACAGCGATTTTTGATATTTATTGCTCTGATGTGTTGTGAAACATAAAATATAGTAATGGAAATGTCAGAGATCTCTTTTTAATGTGAATAGATGAACAATCATATGATAAATCTTGGTCTGTTCTCAAGGCTCCAGAGAGCAGTGCTCTGCTCACAAACATGTCTCGTTTATCCTCTGCCAGGCTTGTTTTTTTGGTCTTTCTGCTCTGATTTTTGGACACCCATGCTCGGCTGATGTCGACCTCTGGCCCCACAGAAACTCCTTATTAGCTTCATGTATATTTGAGATCATTTGTGTATAAAAAAATCACTAGGATGTTTTCAGCAGTGAGCTGCTTGCGCACATGTGCTTCGAATCCGGTCGTTGGTTGCCAAGTTGCGGTGACAGATGGGTTGAATTGTATGTAGCATGTTGGATTGTGTTTGTTTAGACGATCTGGCAACTTTGGATGACGTCAGATGAACTCCGTGTAGGATGACTGTTCATAAGTTTGACGGCGTTTCCCTGTGGTAAACAACAAAGGGAGATGACCTTGAAATACGGGAGAACTGCGGGAAACCCGGGAGTGTTGGCAGGCATCACTGAAAGTCACCGCTTTAACCTCGGAGTCACCTTTTCACTTTAAATTCACTGTGTTGGAGCCAAAACAAGTCACCGTCCCGTTGCGGGCTACACAATATTTGTTTGTCTCTGTATCAGGACAAACTGCAGCGACTCTAATGCTGACAGCTGCAGGGTGGTATACCTCTATCACGGATCCATCCCGAAGTGCCAGGTCAGCAGGGACACTTCATGGGAAATGATTCATACGGTTTTAGTGTCGACACCCTTTTTATACAGATACTTTCTCCCACACACACAAACACGCGTGTTCCCAGGTATGCAGACTTGTTGCGGCAGGATTGAAGGAACAGAGCCATGCCTTGTAATTTTAATCCCAGAGTGCAACATTTATTTATTTTTTTATTGCTATTTTATGATGCACTTTTATTCATCAGCCCTCTTCTGTCGTCTCTGTCCTTGCCAGCTTTTATACTCGAGCTCTCTGGGGGGTTTTATGTTCGCGTCCGTGTGTTTCTCTGTCGATTGTGCATACATTCACACAAAACTGATCTGCGCCTTTTTCAAAGTGATCCCTAAAGACCGAACACTACCACAGTTGTTTAAACTAACATCTGACATAATATCTCCATCGTAGCCGTGGCTTAAACCATCAGAAGAAAAGACATTACCGTACACACAGCTGGTTTGAGGTCAAAATTATACGGCTGTTCTTCAGATGGTTTACTTTTTTTCTTCTTCTCCTTTTACCACATGCAGTGTAACACCTAGTGCTGCCAGACAAACCAGATGTTGTTTGTCTGTTAATGCCAGTAAACACAAGTATTGACTCAGTATTAAGCCAAGTGATTCAGCCCGCGTACTTTAGAGGTATGCACTATTCATAACTTTGAGTCGTTACATAAACCTGTGCAAATGTAAATGTTACGTAAGCCTATTGTATCTTTGATGTACACTCTTTACAAGTTGGGAGGAAAAACATTTGCTTCAATCTCGACCACATGAGACACGACCTCATGGCCCTGTTGGTTTAGAAATATTTTCTTTGAGTCCCTGACCTGATAATATTGACTTTCTTGCTGAGTTTATTTGTGAAGCGATGTGACAGATTGATTCATTTGTTGGAAAAACACATTCCACTTTGTCATCGAGCATGGAAAATGCCAAAAATATAGAGCTGGGCTAATTACATCTCTGCCTTATTACATACATAACTTGGTTTTCCGACGGTCAGGAAAGCAGCAACTCACACGAAATAATACAGTTAGCTCGAGAGTAGGAACTAAAATGGTTTTCTCTGTGCAGAAGTATACTGTTCAAATATAATCTGAACAGGTGAGTTGTATAAAAATTCACCCTCAGTACAGTTGTCATAAACGGGGAAATTAGTTTTTTGTTCCAGGTTGTAAACATGTTTATTTCTGCTGTGAAGTTGAACATGGGGACTTATGGAGACTGACTCACTTCTGGAGCCAGCTTCAAGTGGACGTTTGAGGAACTGCAGTTTTTAGGACTTAGACTTCATTTCCCAGCCATGGAGGTTGCCTCTTGTTCTAAATCCATGGCTGCTGATTCTTTTTTTTTTCATACAACTCACAACACACACCACAACAGCTGCAGGCTCTGTGGCCTTCATGTACAGCGTATTAGGCTCTGAAAATGTCAGTTGTTACGTCTGTTCATTGATGTTCAAAACTGAACGAAGGCTGAAATATGTCCGAGGCTTAAGATAGGATCATTAAAGGGGAAGGAGAGAGTAGATAAGGATGGGGGAAGAGGACAGCCTGTCAGCAGAAGTGTTCGTGCTTTAGTCTTCACGCTGGGATTCGAGGACTTGTGCAAAATCTGCTGTGAGTTCAGTCATTATGCAGACAGATAAAGGGAATTAGTGAAGGGTAAACCGAACCTTAGGGGAAAAAAAAGAAAGTCTCCAAATGGCAGCATTTAAATAAACACACCGATGAGCCAGTTTCAGTGTTCAAGCCAACGAACGCTTGAAGAAATGTCAGATTGTTCTTGCAGCCATCAGCACACGTTTACCTTCAGCCCCGCAGCTGATACTGATTAAATCTTTAAATGAGGTCGATTAATTACTAATAATCTGGAATTACCGCTTTGAAAAAGTCAGCGTCAGCTGTTAGCTCAGTTAAAAGATCCATGTGATGGGATAACATTTCTCTCATTAGTTACAACTTTACCCCCCCCCAAATTATTCCAGGTGTTTTTCCAGCCCCTCAGCCAGGGATAAGTGGAATTTTATGGTCCACTATGCTTATTATCCTTCCACCACTCGTAGAGGTTGTGTGTTTGGTGAGTCTCTCCACAAGTCTTGACTGCATTATGCAGTAATGTGTGTGTGTGTTTTGGTTGTTGGAAAGCAGAGAAGAGGGAGTTTACAAGTCTCCTGTGGCATTAACTTTATGATGGTTCCAGTCAGAGAAGGGTTGGCAAGACTCTGCACCCAAGAAAGAAATATGAGCTCGATACGAAATGAGCCTTATGTTCACACACATATACCAACACACACACACCTTGTGTATTAATGTTTGATCGAGGTTGTGAATAATTGATGCGTCTTTATTATTTGTCCCTCTGGTGTCCTGCGGTCCTCCGTCTCTCTCGGTCCACCCCTCCCTCCCTTCCTCTCTCATTAATCCTGTTTTATGTTTGTCTATCCCTCAGGACGCTGCCGCTTCACTGAAGCCCTCGTGATTGGATGAAGAGAAAACCACCGACTACCAGCATGGACGCGCTCCATCCTGGAGTTTCCCACAATCCTTAGTTCTCTGGTAAGTAGTAACTATAAAAGGGTTTTTTTGTTTTCAAGTCGGCATGTTTTGAACATAAAAATAGACTCCAATATAAACCCTCCGAGCTTTTAGAAATCGTTACTTTTCCTGTCAAAACTAAAAAATGCGCGCTCGGTTCTGCTTTCGTTATTTACAAGCGTTGCTAATGGTGTTGTCTGTAAATATGGGATAGCGTTCAGACACGGTAATGCTGCGGGATTAAGACGCATTTAGAGTATCTCTCTCAAACTAAGCTTTGCTAAGATATGGTCAGCTAACCCCAGTAAAGTTAACTCCATAACACTTTTATGTAAGCGCATTCCTGCCCACTGCCATAACACTTCATGATGACCCCCCTCTGTGCAGAGAGAGGAGACTCACTCTGTGATATCGGATATAGACATTTGACACATAACTTGCACTGACTCATTCTTGCACAGAGTTTATGTATATTCTTCTTTGCATATTTCTTACATGGATAGAACAATAAGTTCTTCCATCCCTCAAACTTTCAAAATTCTATTTATACTGCGATAATACACTTTTTTTTTATTATTGTGTTTTGTAATACTTCCTTCTTACTTAATAACTGTGGCTGCAACACAAGAATTTCCCTTCAGGGATCAATAAAGTAATCTATCTATCTAAAAGACTTCATAGATTCTCTTTTATTTTGAAAAAACCTAAGGTTTTTTCTGCATATCTAAATCTAAGGTGAATCACCAAATTGGAACTTTATTGTTGTTAACTTTAACTACCCGTCAGGAACCACCTCAGCTTCACATAGCGGTGAAACAGAGAAGGCAATAACATCCTATAAACATCACGCTCTGACCCAAACAGCACTTTAGCGCCGTGATCATAGTGTGTTTTGATCTTTTAGGCTTTCAAAAATATTCTTAAAATCTACCTTTAGATTTTGACTAGCAGGGAATATGCCGTCCTCTGTACATTCACTGGATGATCAGGACGTACAGTTGAAGTGCTAAACATGAACAGTTCTTCACCAGACAAACAGAAAGTCCCCATGAATTCATTAAATCCTTCTCTGCTTAAGTTTCTGAATGCTTCTTCTATCGTTTGGATGTCCATGGTGTTTGGAGCCCCTCCACTGCCTGCACAGTGTTATGTTGTCTCCATAGAAACCAGCTGTAGTTGGGTTCCACGTGGATGAATGTGGTCTCCGAGGGCAACCCAAGAAGCACTCAGGATTCTTTGCATTTTTCCTCTGATCATTCTTGTACTTTTTTTTTTTTTTTTCCCCTCTGGTGGCGTTCAGATCTGCAGCTGAGTCTACTGAACCCTGAACCGTGACCAGCGCAAGTCTATGACTGACTTCCTGTCAGGTACAACACACACACACACACACACACACACACACACACACACACACACACGAGCTGTCACGCATGCTGTCTTTGTGTTCAGTTGGAATGAAAACCTCCATCCTCCCACTGCCTCATGCTGAGCGGTTTCCCATCTCTGCTCTGCAGCAGCTAGTTGTTTCTAAAAAGCTGCAATCCACAGTAATGTCCCTCAGGAATGTAAAACTTAAGCTTGGCAATTTTATTCTAGTTTTTTTTGTTTTTGTCAACAAATCCCATAAAAGGCTCCAATCAGCCCTACGCTAGTCCTTCTCTCAGTACATCCTAGCTTCCTTATGCTTTTCCTAAAACATCTGAGCCCTATAGTCTTTTGCAAACATTAGTCAACAGGCTCAAATACTGTATTTGTTGGGAACTTTTTCCAGCTGTGCATTTGGTACATCGGCGAGTATTTAAAGTATCAGAAAAGTGTGGGAAACCTCCTTAAAATAAACGACATTTTCACCGACTGCCTGGCTGTATGTGTTTTTATTCATTTTTCATCGACAGTGGCGCTCTGTGTCACGGAGGAGAACACTGTTATGCACTGCATCAGGCTCTAGATACACAGGCAGTTAGTTTTGGTCTTTTCATTTGATTTGCTGACAATAAGATAAACACAGAATATCATCAGACTATCAGGATGTTTTAGACTTGAGCTTAACTCTGTCTGATTAAAGATTTGGTATGTTAGATTTCATTTCTGTGACTGTGCAAAGAAAAACAGTTGTTGTTATGTTGTTTTTTCCAAATATACACTGTATGTTTTGCACGGACATATTTATTTTCACGTTTTTAATGATTTGAAACTTGAACATATGTTCTGTAATTCTCCTCATGCAGTGAGCCAGTGCTGAATAATTGCACCCTCATGTACAGTATTTTAATGTTTCTCATCTCATTTCATGCCAAGAAGCTGAACCGTTCTCGTACACAGTTTGCAGCTGCTGCAAGAATGTTATTTATTTATTGGAAGCATTAAGTTTCATCTCTCCATGCATTACGATGCATAACTAGCAGTAGTAAGTAAGCAGCGGGACAAAACTATGTGTGGATTTAAGTGTGTTTGCCTCCTCTTTCAGGTGATCTGTCTTGTGCCACGATGATGTCAGTAGATGTGACCAATCACAATGGCCCCGCCGCCACACCTCCCACCTCGCTCAGCCTCCGCTCGTCACACAACCAGCTACTCAGCAGCGACGTGGTCAAACAGGGCTCCGCCACGCCTCCCAAGTGTCGCAAAAAGTACGCACTCACCAGTATCCAGGCCGCCATGGGCCTCGGTGAAGCGGTGCCACCTTCGTCGTCACCGGCGTCGTCCCCGTCGCAGTCTTCAACCCCCAACAACCCCAAACTGGCCAAGAACGGAGTCAACCAGCTCCGTAAAGCCGGACAGGATCACAACAAAAACACAACCGGCCCCGACCCGACGGACCTGGAGTGTAATTTAGAAACCGCAGCGGATGACCTCAACGTCAACACAGCTGAGGAGCATGACAGTCACACTCTCACCAATAATGACCGAGAGGATGACGTCATTAAGCTGGATGTCGACCTACACCCAGACACGAGCAGTGACGCGGAGCCCGAGCAGAAAACTGAATCAGACATAGACTGTAACATAAACACCACTGTGGAGCTCAAACTGAACGGCAACACAACAGATCTGGGCTTTGACTTGAACATTGAGACAGAGGAGAGCGATGACATCAGCATCCTGTCCGAGAAGGAAATGATGTCAAAGATGAAGATCGAGGAAGATGGAGATGAGGTGGTGGCGGAGGAGCAGGAGGACGAGGAGAAGAAGCCTTTACTGATGATCAAAAGCGAGTCTCCCGTGAAGAACCACAAAGTTTCTTCAGGCCTGGAGCTCATCTCTGACATCCACTCCAACCTCAAGCTCCTCAAATCGGGCAAGGACTCCCCGGTGCCTCCTCCTCCATCTCCACCCAAGCAAGCAAGCCCAGAGGACACACCCCTGCTCTCCGTGGCCTCCTGCTCCTCCTCCTCGTCCTCCTCTCCAGAGACGAAGAAGGACAGAAGGACTGGTGCAAAAACAGACTGCGCTTTGAACCGCATCCAGAATCTGAACCCGAGTGACGAAGAGTTGAGTTGGACCACACTGTCCCAGGAGAGCAACTCCCCAGAGGAGACAGGTACACAGACTGACACACACAAAACACACTCAAAATGATAATTACAGTAAACCCTACAACCACTGTCATTTGCTGATGTTTGGCATAGTTTTCATGTGAGTGTGTGTGTTTTTTTTTGTTTTTGCTATGTAGTGGTTTCAGCGTCCTCTCTCTGCTGATGACATGTTTCCATTTATGGTGACTGTGTGTGTGTGTGTCTGAGTGTGTGTGTTAGTGTGTGCATGTGCAGAACTCAGACGTTGCTGAAACAGAATAACAAACACTGCAGCCTCCAGTAAATCTCCCAGAATCCCTCTGGGACAGGAAGTGCCCCTTGTAACCTCTCGGGTTGGTTTAGATCAGCTGCGTCCTGTTTCATGCTGCGCACGGTGTGTGTGTGAACAGGGCCCGCGGGCTCGTCATGCTAGTGAAAATGTGCAAGCTGCAGTTATCGTTCTCTCTCTCTTCATGGCTGTGATTTCTCCACCAGAGCTGATATTCAAGAGCGAGGAGCCGCTTTATCCCCCCATAATCTTCATCGTCCTTCTGAGAATATGAACATTTGAGCTCTGCAGGTATTAAAAGCGGGATGCAGTTTGGACACACTTACAGATACAGTTTTACAGCTGAGGCTTTTCATATGTATCTTTAGCTGTAGGTGCCTCCAGAAAAGCTTTAGTTTTAATGCCACTTTATCCATATATCAGATACAACATGCAGCGTGAGACTGATTGTTGTTCAGTTCTCAGCCCATATAGATGTTTAGATAGAGTATGAGGCATTTTATGAATACAGAAAATACAGAAACATGCTCATCAGAACTCCTTCTTAACATCTTAAACCCAATTTTCAATTTGTGTGAAACCCTGAATATAATTTCATTATTCAGATGATCCAGAACGCGGCGGCGCACCTGGTCTTCAGTCGACCCAACGAGTCACATGTTACCCAGCTGCTCGTCGAGCTCCACCGGCTACCTGTAGCAGCCCACATTATATTCAAATTCCTGCTCCATGCTAACTGCAAAGTAGTCTGGTTCTGCAGCCACAGACACGTGACCTCCTCCAGTGAATGACACCGTCTGTCGTGTCTTTTCTGAGAACACAAACATGCTTTAATTTGATTTAACGTCTTACTTAGCACACGTCGTTACCTGATATTTATTTCTACAGAACATTTTGAATTTTCTAACTTAAATTCCTTGGAGTCATCGCCGCTGTTGCGGGCTTCTGTTCCCTTTTAAACTCGCTCGTCGCCTGCCTCTGCAGAAGGTCTGTTAAAGTCACTGTATTTCTTTTGTCAGCATTATGTAAAAATCTGTATGTCCACTTTAATTGGCTCCTTTTTAAAACTCTCCTGCCTGCCTCGTGCTTTGGCGTAAAAGCATATGAAACACATCCATCTCCTCCTGAGCAGCAGAGCAATCCCGACCTCTGGCATGAGCTCAGCTGTAAACCATCCTCTCGAGTCTGGGAGAGTTGCGGCGCTCTGAGATGTTCAGCTTCGTTGCTCGTTTTTTTTTTCTCTTCCTCCTCCCAGAATGCCTTTCTCGCTGCTAGCTCTCTGATGACTCACTGTCCCCTTTTGAATTGTCAGGCTCCGAGCATCTGTGTGTTTCATTTCTCTACAAAGTACCAGCAGCTCGTCCTCCAAACTGTTTGTGTGTCACACTGTTGTTTGTCTGAAGAATCGAGTCTGCGTGTGTTCTTTTTGTCCCGACTTTCTCTGTCTCATCTTCCTCTAAAATGTCATTCCAAAGTGAGAAACCTCTCACGGGGCGGCCTTATGTTTCGTATAGATCAATGTGTGTGTCTGCGTGTATTGACGAGTCGAGGAAAGGGGGGGGGGACAAAAAGTAGATCTTAGCGATGCTTTAGTCTCTGGATGAGATGCATTGTCGTCTGAGGCTTTGCTGAAGAGTCGATAGCCACGCTGGCATCATTCATGTTGTTATTGATATCTCACATGTAGTCGTGCACACTGCTGTGTCCTCCTGTCTGCCTCTCTCTCTCTCTCTCTCTCTCTCTATTGACAAAGCCGTGTTGTTTTACCAGGTGTGTGTCAGATTCCTCTGTGGATGTTGCGGGTTAGAGGGCCAATAAGACACTGCTTTCACACAGAGGAGACAAAATACACACACACACACACACACACGCTGAGTTGAGGAAGGTCATTTTAAAAAGTCACACAACAGCACGCAGTGCAACATGAGTTTTCTCTCTTTATCAGCCTCACTGTATGTCTCTCCTTTCTCCTCCTCCTCCTCCTCCTCCTCCTCCTCCTCCTCCTCCTTGCACCTCCACTGGATATGATACTGAATGAAAGATGATCTTGGGGTTGCCAGGACAACCAGGAGACTACAGTGGAGGTGGGAAGGAGGGAGAAAGTGATAAATATAGACATTTGAAGAGGATGAGTGTGCCAAATTTTTAGTTTCTTTCTTTCTTTCTGTGTGTGTGCTGTGTGTGTGTTGTGTGTGTGTGTGTGTGTGTGTGTGTGTGTGTGCGTGTGTGTGCTTGCATGTTTGTTTGTTTTAGGACAGGAAAAGGGAGGGCAGCCTTATTTGAGCTGTTGACGTTGTTGATGCTCCAGATAGAGAAAAGAGACGACAACAACAGCAAACACAGCTCAGCTGCAGGGGGATACACAACCTCCATCTCTTCCATCTCTCTCTCTCTGCTCTCACTCCCCCTCTCATTCACTCTTTTCTCTCCCTCTCTCCTCTGCCTCTCTTTTTCGCGTCATGTCCTCCGTGCCTCTCTGCCTCAGCGTGTCTCCATGTCCCTCTCTCTCTCTCTCTCCTCTCTTTCTCCTCACCCTCTCTCTCTCTTGCAGTGTCCCCCCCTCTCTCCTCTCCTCTCCTCTCCTCTCCTCTCTTGCTCTCCTTCCATCTCTGTCTGGGGTTCTCTCTCTGGTTACAGCGCTGGCTTTTGCCGTGTTGAGAGGCAGCTAGCTAACTATGATGCTGGGGAAAGACTACATGCTGGCCATTGTGATTGTCAATTACGAGGGTAGGTGCATCTGTCGGAGTCGGCTGGAAACTACAGCGCGGGGTTAGAGTTTGAACGTTGAAGTGTGTGTGCGTGTGTGTGTGTGCACAGGCGTGTGTGTCTCCTCCAACACGGGGGTGAAGTTTATCACTGTAATGCTGGTGTCCTTTAAATATGTGCCAGAGAGATCTGTGGTCTGTGCATGCTGCATTTGTCTGTGTGTGTGTTTGGAGTGAATGTGTGCATCGGTCTGGTCACGACTGTGTGTGTGTGTGTGTGTGTGTGCATGCACTGTCGTTTGCCAGAGATAACATTTGTATATGTGTGTGTGTGTGTGTGTGTGTGTGTGTGTGTGTGTTTTGCTCCAGAATCTCACTGCTCACCCCCTCCCCCCTCCCACGTCTGACTAACTCTGCTCTGCTCTGGCATGGAGCTGCATGCTAACCGAGGATAACTGCTACGTAGCTCCTTCATGAGCTGCATGTGTGCATGACAGTTGCTCGCCCCTGTGTCGGCGTGCTTAAGGGCTTGCAGAGGGCGACACTGCTAACTTTGAGGCATGAGATAACCCTGCATCCAAGCCAGGCAGAGGTCCCCCTCTCTCCCTCTCTCTATCTCCTCTCTCGTGTAAGTGCACGCTTTAAATCCACATCCAGTAGTCTGTTCATCTCATACTGACACCATCTTCCCCCTCGCTCAGCGCAGAGACACTCGGGTTCTCGCTCTTGTAGTTCTATTGGATGTGACCTATTTATTTTTTTTATTGCTCACCAAGACTGCAACTCCCAGAAGGCACTGCTTCCCAGCTCCTTCCTCTAAAGCACAGTCTTAAGCCCCTTAGGGAAGCGAGCTCGTGCCCAGAATGTATGTGCACCAAGTTTTCTGAGTCATTTCTGTTCCATCCAATGGATTAAGTCGAATAAAATAACTTATGTCTGTGTGTGTGTGTGTGTGTGTGTGTGTGTGTGTGTGTGTGTGTGTGTGTGTGTGTGTGTGTTTGTGTGTGTGTTTGTGTGCGTGAGCCTGAATTCCATCTCAATCTGGACCGACCCAGTCGTCATGATGACATATGGCCTGCTGTCGTGGCGACGGGCCCGCGGGCTGTGTTTCATCAGCACGGTCAGCAGTTCGAGAAGTCTTTGTGCAGTCGCACGCACGCACACACGCACGCACACACACAAACTACACACGTAATACACACAACACCAGCTTGACCTGTCCCTCAGAGCTTATATCACCTTTTATGAGTTGCCACACCACCTCATGCAGTTTCGGATCGTCTTTACTACCTCGGTCACTACATCAACTTCACGCACACACAGATGCCATCAATAGTTCTGCTACGTGTGTGTGTGTGTGTGTGTGTCAACTGCAGCCTTCAGGCGAGGTGACATTTAGTACGAGTGTGGGAGAAGAAACCACGATATAAGTGCTCTGATTCCTTCTGCGTGCGTGCGTGCGTGTGTGTGTTTTCAAGGTAGCTGCTGTATTTCCTCTACATGTGTCACTGTCAAATAAATTATCTCAACATCCATCTGCTCTATATTCTGTCACTGTGTCTCACTGTGTTCTGTTAACGGAGGGAATTTCCTATTTAACATGAATCCATACGTCCTGAGCCAGTGCGCCTT
Organism: Larimichthys crocea; assembly: GCF_000972845.2. NCBI lineage: Eukaryota > Metazoa > Chordata > Actinopteri > Sciaenidae > Larimichthys > Larimichthys crocea. The sequence continues at coordinate 1,051,988 of NC_040020.1, forward strand.
AATTAATGAACCTGTGCAGCGTGTCTGGTTTTTGAATTACAGTAAGTGCTTTGAGCCTTTTTAGGCCAGAACATTCATTAATTTTGCTTTTCCTTCCACTTTATTTGGTTTGACACTGAGTTATGGATTTTATTTCTGTATAAAGTCACTTATTTATTTTATTTTTTTAACTTTAAATTCATTTTAAAAAAAAGTAAAGTTTGTTAAAGTGAGTCATGCAGTATGAATTGAGTTTGCAGCAGTAATGTCTTCATTGTCATCACTGGCTATGTGCAGTTAACTTGGTATTGTGCAGAAGACGCAAGTGGGCAGAGAAAGAGTCAAATTCAGGAGCGAGGGTGACTCATTGGAAGCAACACGAACCGCTGCAGACCTGGTGCATGATACAAGTAACGCCGTGCTTCATTTTAGCCTGTTTTCTTTTTGGTTCTGATTTCAGTGTTGAAATCGAAATGTGTCCTGACGTCAAATCCACCTTTTATTACGGGAGAAAATCTGGCTCATGGCGTCATTATGGCTCAGCTGTTAGTCCTCCCATTTCAAGACTATGAGTCGTGTATTTAGACATAACGTTTGATTTATGAGCTGATGTTAAAAAAACAACAACAATAAATTAAAGAATCCATGATGAATCATACACCCGTGGAAATGAGAGAGAACATTTGTATGATACTGAGTTAAGAGGAGAAGCTAATACGATTACTCGGGCCAGAGAACAATGAATCCTCATTTGTGTCTCCTCGAATAAAAACTTGTATCCTAAGTTTTGCTTCAGGCTCGCTCATTAGGACTGCATCCGACATCGCGCCTGTGTGATAGGTTTTATTTAAAGATGTTTAACGTACGGGGTACGTGTGAGTGTGTCGCATAAGTTCAACAAAAGAGCTCAACAACTTTTACTTTTAGTCTGCACAATGATGCGGCTGTTAGACGACAGCTGCAGCAGATGCTGCTAATCCCAGTCAGCTGTTCATATTGTTCAGAGTGTGTGTGAGGGTCGACTTCCTTCAACATTTGATCATACGGAAGAACATTCAGTATTCTGTGTTTGCCTGTAATCACACACATCTGTCAGTTTAACAAATGTGTGTGTGTCCCCCCCACCAGATATCTGGAGTGAGCAGTCATTCCAGACAGACCCTGACCTGCCTCCAGGATGGAAGAAGATCACAGACATGGCCGGTATCTACTACTGGCACATTCCCACAGGCACCACCCAATGGGAGAGGCCCGCCACCCGCCCAGCACCCACCGGACAGACGGAGTCCCAGGCCCTCGGCGACCACACAACCTCCACACCGCGTAAACACTCTCTGGGCTCTCTCAGCCCCTCACCCACTCCTGAACACGAGGTGAGTGACAGAACAATAAACTTGACCACACACATACACACACACATTTCAGGTCTCATAAATCTTGTCCTCTGTTAACTTTGGTTACATCTGTAATTGTTTTGTTTAAGTGATGGCAAACAGCTCTGGCAGTGGTCTGTGGTCAGAGTAGAGTCTGAAGAGACACCATCCACAATGTGAAGAGACAATGAGGAACAAAAGGAAACATAATGGAGTCAAACTTCTTATGCTGTACAATAGACCGATACGAATAAGTAACTAATTGACTTGTCTTACGACTGCAGTGCAGTGCAGCTGAAAATTCTCATTATTCATCCAGATTGTGTCGTTATAATTGTTAGTCTTTATTGTCAGCATTACTACAGCTGGAGCTGCCACGCTTGTAAAAATGAAAAAAGCTTCTTTGAAGCTTCTGATGAGCATAAATCAACATTACACACAGCAAAAGAAATGAATATTAGAGGGGTGATGCCAGGCGACGAGAGGTGTTTAAAATGTATTTAGACCTCTGCGCTCCTCCTCTGAGAGTATCTTTATGATCGGAGAAGCTTAAGACTAGTCTGGCATCTGGAGTATTTTAATAAGAACTGGGATTATAAATTATATTTTGTGATACAATTCATGTAACCTTAGATCAGATTTGTACGCCCGGGCTAATACCCCATGAGTCACTCCTTTAGGCGATGTTTTGTGACCTTGTGATAAAACCACGCTGCTGATAATCAAAGCAAATAGGCAAATGTAAAAGCTCAGCGTGACTCAACAAGGGAAGCGTTTCTTTAATCCCTGAATGCCACTAATGAGTCACTAAGAGCCCGTTAGAGAGTCAGTGATGTATTGAATGGAGCATTTTCTAATAACTGTGTGTTTCTGTGTGTGTGTGTTTCTGTGTGTGTGTGTTTCTGTGTGTGTGTAGTCATGCCAGGCAGAGATCTTCTTCAGGGCGTCAACTCGTTCGGGCAGCACCACGTCCGACAGCTCAGTGGAGCCTCTCTCCACTCACGAGCCCACCCTCACCACATGCGGATTCGTCAACAGCTGCTACTTTGTAAGTTACCAACGTCGTACTTACTGTCTGGCATCCTGCATGGCAATTTCAAACAGGATGTATATGTCTAGTGTGTAGCGCTGCGGAGAAACGGAGGCAGAAATATACAACGAGGCAGCCAGTTAAGAGAGTGAGACGGGGCCGATAATACTCCGGTCTAGCAGTGGCATACAGCAAAGAGAGAACACTGCATCAATCCATCAGTCAATCATGCAGAATGATGGAGGGAAACACAGAGAGGAAAGGAGATTGATAGAGAGGAGAATGGTGTAGATAAAATATTGATCCAGCGAGAATGGACTGATGTTGATGGATAGATGTGCCAGAATCTCAATCTGGCACATCTACCCGACTATTAGCCGGTGACACGGAGAGCCAAAATGGCAGACAGACAAACATGGAGGAGAAACATGTCCTCTGTATTCGCACTGTATTTAACGCTTCACCTCTGCCTGTCTCCTTCTTCTCTTTCTCTCCTCAGCCTCGTTCCACGTCTCTACAGGGGGTGCCCGATCAGGAGTGTCGCTCTCTGCATCACGAAGACGAGGACAAGGTAGGACACTTTAACCCTTTTCTACATTCTCTTCCTCCACCCACCACCTCTGCTCTGGAGTTGAGTTTATATCTGTATATTAGTATGTCTAACTTGTATCACATAGAGTGCAGTCAGTATTTGGACAGTTTGTTTCTGTATTTAGTGCTTTTAGTCTGAAATCACACGAAGACTGAGAGGTTAAAGTGATTCACGATGCACACGGGAGACATAAAGTCACTTATTACTCACATTTATTTTTATTATTTTGTATTTTTTGTGCTTTTCTTTCTTGGTCAAAGTGGCACTCGCGTTTATGGTCTGTCGTTCTGCAGCAAAGATGGAAAATAACTGTCCAAATAAGCACCGACTTGTGCTCTACGTCTGTATTGTTCATATTCTACTAATCACAAATCAATAGATGCTCAGTAAGGAGATGAATGTTCAATAGGAGCAAGAAACATTTTGAGAAATCATTTCAAAGTCTCGACCGACTGATTTTCATTTCAGAAATGTTTTGCTGGGTCGCTCCTCATTGCAACAGGCACTCGGCGTGGAGTGAGCTAGTTGGCTAACAGCCTTGTTCTGTCTCTTCTTCCCTCCCACCTTTGACCCCCCCCCTCTCAATCTTTGCCCCACCACCGTGTGTGTTACGTGTGTGTGTATTTTAACGCTGTACGTAAAGAAACAGGTGTGGAGTGATTTTGGCGGAAAGATTGATAGTGAAGTGTGGAAGGCAAGTATAATGCACTCAACGCCAGCGAGTCTTGGTCTATCCTCACCCACTCTTTGAGTGTGTGTGTGCACTTATGCATTATGTGCTGGAAATTCACCCAAAAAAAAGCATGCGTGGCTGATGCTTTCACATAAATGTAACCGCACCGAGCGCAGCATTTTGTCATGCCTGATATGTGAAACGCCTCGCTGCAACAACACACTCAACAAGTTATTCCTTTCTTTACTCACTCGGCTTAAAAATATCGTCATCTTTCCTTCCTGCTCGTACAGATCCAAATGTGTTTGCACACCCAAAGTGTGCGTTCATGTACACACTCTCTCTCTCTCTTTATGCAGCATGCCCCATTACACATAACACACCAAGCCCATTTCTCCATCCAGCAAGGCCTTTTTTTCCGCCCACACTCGGATGCATGCTGGCATATACTGTACTGTGCCGGGTCAAAATATTTACATTTGGTTTCTGCCAGGTTTGTGTCTTATTAGCCCTTCTCCCACATGCCCTGTAACCCGTGAATGTTATGGCAGGTATACATGTCATGTTTTTTTTTAACCTTCCTGGAAAAATTGTGCAAGTCTTTCAAGAGGAAACTACACAGAGGAAGCACTCGAGTCATAAAGAAAGAGGAAAATTGATGCCAAACATTCTATGTTGAAGCTTTGATCGTCTTGAAGTCAATTCAAGGTTATCAAAATACATCTGGATCTCTTTCAGCTGCATTACCTGGCAACTATAAACCGGCTAAAAATAAAAGCAGGTATTGGAGACGATATCTGTCTGGAGTTATGTCCTGCGGGAGTTTTTCTTCATTCATCGTCGGCCTGTGTGTGTGAATGAAAGACTGATTTTACCAGACAATATTACAGGTCACATGTGTGAAAGGGGCTTTGAGGTTTGACAAAAGATGTGAGGTTTGTTTTGCTGTTACTCTGCGCCCTCTGACGATGTCGTCTCTGTGCACCAGGACCTGCAGGCAGCCACGGTGAACCCTGACCCCAGCCTGAAGGAGTTTGAGGGAGCCACTCTTCGCTACGCATCTCTCAAGCTAAGGTGAAACACACGTCTGTCTGTCTGTATCCCCACTGATTTATCTCTCCCTAGTTTCTCCAATCTTGTGTTTAAAATGAGGTCAGACCAAACAGGAAGTTAGCTCTTCTACTCAGGAAATGCCATCGTGTTCTCTGTTAGTGTAATGACTGCCTGTAGCTCTCACGTGCAGGACAGGAACCTTGTAAGTAAAGCAAGGCACACTGTTAATCATGTCCTACATTTATTAACTTTGTTTTTTCAGGAACCGTCCAGCGGTGGAGGAAGAGGAGTCCAGCAGTGCCAACAGTGACCCAGAAGCAAAGGTGAGGAGCCTTTTCCTAAACAAGACTTGAGTTCAAAGCTTCATGATGCATGTCTGTCTTCGTAACCTGTGGTCACTTTATTCTGCAGCTATTGTAATAAATCTGTTAAAGGGTCCAGTGTGTGAGGTTTAGTAGCACCTAGCAGACTGAATACTCTCCCACGCTTCACTCTCTCCTTCCAAACATGCAAGAAAAAAACACACATAAACAGCAAAAGGCCACATTTAGATCAGTGTTTAGGTTGTCTCTTCTGGGCTACTGTAGAAAAATGGTGGTTCAACATGGAAAAGGACCTATCACAAATCAATTTTAACCCAACGAAACCCAACAAAGACATAATAATTGTTATTTTCAGATGATCATACACACATGAGAACATACTTCTGAATATTATATTCCATTTCTGTCCTAAATCTTACACACTGGACCTTTTTAATAAATGTTTGGGTACAAAAGCTGAATGTTAAAAGATGTTTTATGTGTCAGTCCAGCAGCCTTTGTAACCTCTTTGAGTTTCCTTCATGAAAACTGTAAAAGAAACACTATGAACATGTTATTGAGGCTGAACCTGAAGTAACTCCAGACTTATATTTATCTGTTATCCTATCCTCTCCATAAACCCTGCAGAATGTAATCATTCTCAGCACACATGGCTTCTTGCCTTGATGCTGCATGCATGTGTGTTTACTGACTGTTTATGTTGATCACAGTGGCCGTCTTTGCTGCGTCCATGTGGAGAGATATTTAACCAACACTGCCTCCATGTGGTGAAACAGAGAGGCACAGTTCACTGCTGCACGTTGGCGCATTAGTGACAGAGACCTGTTTTTAAAAAATTCAGAGCTGAGATTCAAATGAGACATTTAAAGTTTTTGACAATAAGACATATTACTGAGCAGGACGCCGCGCCCATTTGGCTGATGCTGTTACCGGCAAATGTCAATTAATTTAGCATTCAACTAATTAAACGGAAGAATAAATTAACGATTTATCTGATCTGATACAGAGACACTCTGTCACAAGATCGCAACAAGGGGTAAAATACATACCAAGGCCTGTGTGTGTGTGTGTGTGTGTGTGTGTGTGTGTGTGTGTGTGTGTTGATAGCTGGATAGATCTGGAGCTTTGCAGATTAGAGTTAAAAGCCAACGTTCAGCTCGATGACGTGGTGCTGATCTGGCTGTCTACTGTCTGTTTCCCTCTGGGTGTTTGTCTGGCAGAAATTCACAATCCTTAGCAACAGTGACACCGTGATGAATACCAGACACAAACACAGACATACAGTCAGGGCATCTGGTCCGGTAGCATACTCTGACACACACACACACACACACACTCACTGCGGTATCAAGATTGGATCGGTTCCTCACTGCCTAGTAAGGGAGTTAAATCCAGACTAGACCTCACTCAAGAACAATTTTATCTATCAGAGTGTGGAAAACGGAGCAGATAAGTGCATTCAACTAAACAAACCTTGAAATATGAGTGCGTGAGTGTGACAGTTCATGTCTTGCAGCTGCTACCACCTGCTGGTCTGGATCTGTGACACAGCTTTCACAACATTTCTGAAAACATGGAGCACGTCTGCACACGTGTGAATCTCTTCATCTGCGTGAGCCAGACGTTTGTCAGCTTCGTGTCAGCGCAGTACACATCCACACATCTAAGACATCGTGTCACTGTCTGTCCTGCTGTCAAATGCTTTAAGAACAGTGAAACAACAGCGCCGTACTCACACAACACAAATACTTCATGCAAGCGTACGTGAAATCGTCTGTTTGAGATGAATATTTGATCCAAGCAGACTACGATGCAGCCGGTTAGTGTGTTAGGGACTCACTTCATTTACAGTCTGTCACCTCTGTTTTTCTCAGCCTGTCCCTCTCTGACCTCTTTCATCGAGGTCTCTGCGGTCTGCAGAGTACTTTCTGACTGCTGAAATCAAATGAATACTTGATGAGGACAGACTCTCTCTCCTCTCTTGGTCTTATCTCCCAACGTGTTTTGTTGTCCTCATTGGTTTATCTACGCTTTTGTCTTTGTATAGTTGGAATTGTTCAGCCTATGAATCCTTTTAAACTGATACCAGAAAAAGACCATGAAAGCTTAGTAGAGCCTAACACAAAAACCCGGTAGTTAGTGTGTTAAAACTCATAATATATAAAGAACTGTCCTATAATTATACAGTATCATCACTCTCTGGGTCTGTGTGTCCAGTGCTTTGCAGTGCGCTCTCTTGGATGGGTGGAGATGGCCGAGGAGGACTTGGCTCCTGGAAAGAGCAGCGTTGCTGTCAACAACTGCATCCGACAGCTGTCCTACTGCAAGAACGACATCCGAGACACCGTCGGCATCTGGGGAGAGGTGAGGAAGAGAGTGTGGTTTTATGGCACACAGTGTATGTTTATGTGTAAAACAGAGGGTGATTGGTTGTTAGAAATAAAGGTTTTGGAGCCAGAAAGATGAATTAAAAGATAAAGAAGTGTATGTGAAGCGACTGGGAGGGACGAGGAGAGAATGAAGAGAGGAAAGTGGAGCAACGTTATGAAGTCTTTCCTTCCCTCGTTGTGTTTAATGTGAAGTGACAGAACAGAGAGAGAGAGAGAGGGAGAGCGTTTCATCCCTTTTCCAATAACCTTTCAACTCCCACACCCTCTTTTTATGGTTTGATAATTTATTTAGAGACACACACACACACACACACAGGCAAAAGCACTTTATAGGCAGGTAAAAGAAAGCACTTGACCTACAAAGGACTACTTTTGAGTTCCAGGTAAAAAGGATTGAATGTTTTATATGATGAAATCTGAAGAATGTGTGTGTGTGTTTGTTCAGGGGAAGGACATGTACCTGCTGCTGGAGAACAATATGTTGAACCTGGTCGACCCCATGGACCGCAGCGTGCTTCACTCTCAGCCAATCGCAAGTATCCGGGTCTGGGGCGTTGGCCGGGACAACGGCAGGTTAGTTGTTTTGTTTGTCTGCATGATTTAGTCACGAGTGTTTAAGATATCATGTTGTGCTGTAAATCATCGTCAGCGTTCATGTAGTGTAAATAACCTGAGAGTTTCCAGCGCTCTTTGAGGATTCTGTTGTTTAGGTTTAAGTTTTTTAATTGATAGATTAGTCACCGGTGTAAATGAAGTCAATGGTGCATCACGCACACACTCAGTAAAAGGTCAGGGCAACAATTGAGGGCAGCAGACGGGTGGTGGTGGTGGTGGTGGCGGTGACAGGCAGAGGAGAGGAGTTAATGATTGATGATGAAGGGATGCTAATGAAAGATTAATTCATCGGCACAAAGGAAAGGATGAAAGAGAGAGAGAGAGAGAATGGCCTTTATTCTCTTCAACCACAAATCCCCACCTGACTGATCCGTGCCTCGCTTTCACCTCAGCTGAGCTCAGCGCCGCCGGCCCAACGAGGAGAAAAAAAAAAGACAAATTCACACCCAGCAGTTGGCTGTCTTTGTGCCGGGCAGCTCAGAGATTTGATGTTCTTGAAGTAAAAGCCGCCTGCTGCATGTATGAAGGTTAAAATGAAACTTTAATCAAACGCTGTGTGGTAATGATGCCTGGGCCACCAGTAGAGGGCGCTCTGCGCTGCTGCTGAACGCACAAGAAGGCACCGAATGTAGGTTATCAGGAACAGCCTGTGGACCGGAGAGGTCCGTAGCTGCTGTATAATTCGAGCTGGCACATGTATGCACACACACACACACACACACACACACTCACAAGCAGCTGATTGCACTCAGGAAAAGAGGCAAGGCTAAAAGCTCTTGGCATATGCAGAACTGCAGATTTCTGTTGCCTCAGGGACTCACACACACACACACATGCAGCGTCGTATGTTACCGTGTATTTCTAACATAAGATCAACCTGTCAGATAAAACAAACACATGTTTTCTGAGTACTTAGCCTTTATTCCAACCGTCCACAGCTACACACAGAGAGTCAGAGCTGTGGGAATACCTCGGCTGCAGCACAGGGAGGAGTAGGAGGAGGAGATGGTTAGAGAGAGAGGAGGAGGAGGAGGAGGAGAAGGGGCTTTTGGCAGGAGAGAGGGAGAGAGGGTGATGAAGCTGCCAGAGGGGGAGGTATGGTTAGTGCTCACTGGGTGTGGAGCGGACAGGTTGAGGAGTGTGTGTGCACGCCTGCAGCATCACCAGGAATAGATGGTGTGAGTGAACTAAAGACGGCTCCCGTTCACAGGATTACCTGCCCAGATAGAGAATCAAACCACCGTGAGTACATTTATGTGCAGTTTCATCTCACTTCTGAAACCATCTGCTGTGTCGTTTCATCATAAAGTAGCAGGAAGAAGGAGAAGGAGAAGCTGAGTGATCAGGCCTGAGTCTGTGGGGGGGTGTCGTTGAGCGAGTAGTTTTCGGGATGATTTTTTATTTATTTTATTTCCAGCCAGTGTGAGGTGTGCATGTCACAATATTTCAGGAACTGTAAAAAAAATCAGGTGTGTGTGTGTGTGTGTGTGTGTGTGTGGTGGTTTGCTTGTGGGTGGCTGGTTATAAGAGAGTGTGTGGTGCAATCTACAAATAGAATCCATGATAAAGGAGTCATTTGAATCTGCATCTGGTGTCTGGGGAAAAATGGATTTGAAACGCTGGGAAGCTTCAAACAATGAAACATGCAGCAGTTTGACACTAAAAACATGATTTTTCTTCAATATTCATCCCATATTTTATATTTGAAATACTTAATTTGTGTTTGTGGGAATGCAAAATACCAGAATCTGTGTTTGCTGCTCATCTTTTACATGTTTTTTTTTTATTTATGCTCGTGGGACTGTTTTTGTTTTAAAGATTATGAGATGTTATGGAATCTGAACCTGGTTGGCTCGGAGATTTTCCCTCCAATCTCTCACGCACTCACACTCTTTTACCCTTGCGATAGACCTGAGTGGTTGTGTCGGTATAAGAAAGGCCCCCCCGGTGCCCCCGCCCCCCTCCTCCTCACACACACTCACACATATCTCCCCATGTGCCATGAAACTCATTATCGCCACAGAGATTACAGATTCCCACAGCAACCTTGACATTTTCAGGGGCGTTGGCATGATGATGAGATTATATTGGAAATGAGATATCACCCCCTTTTTTTTTACCCCCCCTCCTCTTTCTCTCTCCCCCTCTCTGCCTCTCTTCCCTCTGACTTTTATCTTTTATCTCTTTTATCCGGGTGTTTTATTCTCTCCTCGTCGTCACGCTTTTATCTTCATTGTGAACATTGTTGCAGTTCACTTCCAATTTCCTCCCCCGTTATTTCACCTTTCTATCGTTACATCCGTCACTCTTCTGACTCTCCCTCTTTGTAACTTCACACTTTATGTCTTTTCAGGGAACACAAACCATCAGCAGCCAATTGAAACGAAATGTTCCCGTCTAGAACATCTCTGCCGCTGCTCCTCTTTTTTTCCCTTCGTCCACTTTCTGTCAATTTTTCATATTTTGCCTGAAGGTTAAGTGTGCATAGGAATTACCTGCATAGCTGCTTTGACCTGTGTTACACCCCATCAACCCACATGCACACACACTTGCACTCACACTCGCTCCTGAAGCTGTTTATTGGTTGAAGTTGTTCTGGCGGAGAAGATGAGAGAGCGTGTAACTCGGTGTCGCCTCACAGGGGGTTGGTTTTCTTTTCTCCTACTAACTGTCCTTCTTTCCTCCCTTGCTTCCTTGGACACAGAGAGAGGTAAACACATTCCTTCCTTTCATCCCTACAGTGTCTCTCCGTCATCGCTGTCATTCCTTATTGTTTAATTTCCTCTGCGTCTCGCTTCTCGTGCACGTTCAAAGTGGCTTTTGATGTATCGGATGCACACACACTCACACATGTAGGAAGTGAAGGTGACCTCTTCTGTCCTTCTGTGTCTACAGCATTAAAGTATGTACACACACACACACACACATAGTAATCTTTTGTGAAAAGGTTCCCCCGAGTGGCTGAGCTCAGGAATCTTGTTAACCCTCGGGCGCGTATTTCCTATTGCACGGCATATTGAAGCACACAGCTTGAAGGAAGTTATTTAGTCTGGTTTTATGTGCGTTTCTGAATGACGTAAATCAGCGTGTGTGCTGCACTGGTTTCATTTTGTGCAGCTATATTTCTTCATTTCTTCGTCGCCTCCTCCCCTCTGTCTCCTCTCCTTTTCTTCTTTTTTTCATCTCTTCTGTTCAGCGGACTTAAATTGTTTTCAGCTCCACTGGGCCCAGGGGGGGAAAGTTCTTCCCCCACTGTCACTCATTCAACTCCCTCTTGCATCACGCTGCTCTATTGATCTCTGGGGTCCATCGACTTGCATGTTTGTGTGTGTGTGTGTGTGTGTGTGTGTGTCCTGTATTCATCACACCAATAAAGGTCAGTTCATCTCTCAACCGTCTCCAAGAGTTGGTGGACACACACACACACACACACACACACACATACACATTACTAGTTCATTATTCATGTATCCCGAGCGGTACCCGAAACTCATCCAACAAGCTCTCCTCTCATCTTCATCCCCCTGGTGTTTCTTCTTTTTTTTTGTGTCTTCGCTGACCCTGTGTTTTCCTCTTTCTCTCTCCTTCTCAGGGACTTTGCATATGTGGCGCGGGATAAAAACACCAGGATCTTGAAATGTCATGTGTTCCGCTGTGACACGCCAGCCAAAGCCATCGCCACCAGCCTGCATGAGATCTGCTCCCGGGTAAGTTGTTCAGGCCAGAGAAGAGAGAGAGACACACGAGGCCAAGTTTTGGATTTTTGGCAAACAACGGAAAAGGCTTGTGAGATGAGAAAATGTAGCGCTGATGGTCATTATCACATTTCATTTTTATAAACAAACTGAATCTTCTGAAGCAAAAAACAACAGATTTATTCAGAAGACTCAGTCGAGCACCGGTACCTTTAATAGAAACAGTTAACTCATTGAAATGCTAAACCTGCATTCTTTTATCACATTTGCTGTTCCACAATCTATTCCACAAATATTTTTAGAGTCTCCGGAGTCCTCAAAAACAACAAAGACAAGATTAAACTGATCTAAATTTCAAGCCCAACAAAGTTTTCTCCTCCCAGAACACAGTTATCATTCAGATTTTCCATTCACCACATGTCCACTGTTGGATGGATAGAGATGAATGCAAACAGAATGAAAGTATTCAAACCAAATGTTTTTTATCGTCTCTGCTTTATTCACTCTTATGCAACTCGCTGGGAATTAATGAGTTTTTCCTTTGTCCATGTCCAAATAAAACACATTTACAGCTGCAGAACTTTGATTCAGTTTCAGAAAAGAACTTTATATTTTATTTTATTTTACGCAGACTATGTACTGTTTTAAAGCTTCCTCTCGTTATGACCACTGACTCGATCAAAGCGTCCTGAAGATCCTGAAGGAGAAGGTGGAGGAAGGAGCCATTCGTCCTCCTTCTTATCCTTCACGTTGACGCTAATTGTCCCACATTTTACAGACAACCTACATTACTGAACATCGAGTCTGTTTAACATAAAAAACAAAAAAAAAGGATAAATAAGGAGAGCGTTTGTCACAGCGGGGTTTGCTGAAATACAGAATTGCTGTGACAACCTCTTTGATTTAGGACATGCAGAATTTATGTGTGTGTGTGTGTGTGTGTGTGTGTGTGTGTGTGTGTAAGAGCGAGAGAGTGTTTGAATGATTCTGGCTGTTTTTGTCAGAGAGGTTCTGCGTTTGCATATATGCGCTTTTTTTTTCTCACTGCAGGAAAATCTCTTACCCTGTTTTTGAGTGTGACCTGGTTAGTGTGTGTGTGTGTGTGTGTGTGTGTTTTTGTGTTTGTGTGTGTGTTTGCACGCGCTCCCCAGGTGAAATGGGTCGACAGCATGACAGAATCAGGGGTGAAACTGCTCGAGGTTTTCCTGAGCTCTCTTCTTCGTGTTGACTCTTTCATCTTTTTTCTTTTTTCTTTTTTTTGTTTCACATTCACATTTTTTTCCTCTTTGTCTCTTCGCCCTCCTCCTCTGTGTCTCTGCCCTGTTTTTACACGCCATTTCCTCACACCTCTCTCTCTCCCTCTCTCTCTCTTTCTGTGTCTCTCGTCCAGATAATGACAGAGCGAAAGAATGCCAAAGCGATGGCAGGAGGTTCTCTCCAGGACAGGATGCAGGCAGGACTAGATCTTCCTTTACAAGGTAGGCTTGTACCTCATTCAGTGTGTGTTTGTGAGATAGTGACAACTTAACACGCGTCGATGAACGCATGGCTGTTATCACTTCTGTGGGACGCTGTGTGCATTTAAACTGTTTATAGCAGGAAGTCCTTTTAAAGTTTGATTAATAAATAATTTCAGAGTCATTAAAATCAGTCAGTGTGTTTTTAAAAGATCCACATCGATCACTGCGAGTCGGTTTGGGCCTTAAAGTTGACCTGTGGAGTTTCCTTGTAAACAAACAAAGTTAAGTTTACTTGACTCTTTGTGGCGACGTGTTGTGTGTGTGTGTGTCCTTGAAGCCTGACAAATGTATTAAATGTGTTTCCTTCCTCCATAAAAAATGTACAAAGCCGATTTGTTTAATATTTTAAATCCTGTTTACATCCATATTTATTAGCCTGTATTAGCCTCTTGACTCCTCGGCTTCAGCTCTTCGCCGTGTGTTGTTCATAAAACTTCTACAGGAAAGTGTAACCCATGGTCACGAATACAAACAGCTCTAAAGCTCAACTGATGGTCACAAACTCCACAGGGTACCTTCAAACAGTTGTTTGCAGTTTGCAGATTCAAGAGGTTGATGGTCTGGTGCATCAGCATAAAGTCAGCCAAGAGATGTCAGCAACAGCAGGAGGACCGACTTTCTCTGTGTTGAAGAGATTCTCAGGTTAAAAACACGAGACACCGCGACAGTCAGTCAGACTGACAACAATCCAGTCTGCCGCTGACAGCTTGTCAAATCCGACAGCTGCACTGTCTGTCTCAGCCTGAAATAAAAACAGTCCTGACATCGACGTTTAAAACATGAGAAACAGGCGGTGCGGTGTGGGATTAGAGTCCGCTGTGCCAGTCCAAAGCAAAGTCCTAAGTAATTAACATGCAAGCATGAGAGAACTTTATTCTGAAGGCAGAATATCTCTAATACGCAGCGGACAGAGTGACGTCTGCAGCAGCGAGGAGAAAATGTCTTTTATGTTGTCGTCACCGTCTGTTAAACTTCTGCTAGTTTAACATTGTTGTGTTTGGTTGTTTCCATATTTCAAATATTTGCTCTCATGAGATCACAGATTAAATGTGTGTGTGGTTTCCCACCAGCAGAGTTCCCCACACCAAAGACGGAGCTGGTTCAGAAGTTTCAGGTGCTCTACCTTGGGATGCTGCCCGTGGCCAGACCAATAGGTCAGTCTCACTAACGCTGCTGCAAACTGTAATTAGATACGGAGTTACACATTTGGTGTTCGTGTTGTAGTTTAACTTCAGGCGTGGTTTTAATTTTTGTGCGTGTGTGTTTGTTTTTAACATGCTCTACGCCAGGCATGGACATACTGAACGGAGCTATAGACAGTTTAATCGGGTCTTCCAACAAAGAGGACTGGACTCCGGTAGCCCTGAATGTGGCAGATGCTACCGTCACCATCAGCAAAGACAAGGTCAGACACACATCTGTCACTGTCGACCTACCGCCTCCAGCTTCACCCGCATGTCTTCCACTCTGTCTCCTGATTTCTGTGCCGGAAAAAAACAATAAAATTTGGTGCAAAACACGTCACTTTGGATCGAAAAGATCTGATCTCGTGTTCAGTCTGTGTTTTTCTTAACAAAGGTCGCCCATGCAGATAAAATGCCTTTTTTTTTCATTTAAATAAGTGATGGATTTCAGCTGTAACATCAAGGCACTCAAAGCCCATCTGCTCCAGCCGACCTGTTTATGAGGAGGCTGCAGTTTTAATGGGCAGCCCCCCCCTCACCCTTTATGAACAGTGCAGAGAAATACTGTGTTTTTGTGATGCGTTTTCCTCCCGGGGACACTAAAATCCTAAAAAATAAACCAGAACTCCACGAGTCTGCGACTTTCTGATTAATCTCACACACCCGTGTGTGTGTGTGTGTGTGTGTGTTTCTAAACAGGACGAAGAGGAAGTGCTGGTGGAGTGTCGCGTTCGCTTCCTGTCGTTCATGGGCGTCGGGCGCGACGTGCACACGTTCGCTTTCGTCATGGACGCCGGCGGCCATCGTTTCGACTGTCACGTCTTCTGGTGCGAGCCCAACGCCGGGAACGTGTCGGAGGCCGTGCAGGCAGCTTGTATGGTGAGTCACCAATTAAAAGAAGAAGCTGATCACTCGACTCGAACACGCAGAGCCAACTCTTTTCAGGGGAATGGAGCGTGTGAAAAGGGTTCAGTGCTTGCATGTTACAAATGTAGGTGCAGACATTCAGAGCCTCTCTTCCTCAGAGCTAAACTCTCGCCTGTAGTCAGGTCTCAGCATTGACAGATGGTCGTTTTACCGTCCAACCCTTATCCTCTATTCAGGTTGTAATAGAGCTCTCTGTCAAAGCTCTGCTGGTGTAAAACATGCATTCAAATCAAGACAGGCCGTCTAAAGTGAAAATATAGCGTGTTCTCTTTGAGGAGAACGTTGTTCAGACTCGAGTGTTTAAGATTTCACATCGTCTGCATCGTCGTACATTGAATTAGTGACCACAGTAAACCCAAAAAACCCTTCACAGTGTTTTTATTTTATCGTTATAACGTCCATAATCACAGCCCAGAATGCTGTGTGGTGTGTCTGCCATGATGCAGCCCATTAGTGAAGGTTACTCATCTTCCCCTGCCCTCTCTGCTGTGTGTAAGTCACAAGATTAGTCGACTTCTGGCCGGGCTATTGATCACACATCACTACTTTGAACACACACACACACACACACACACACACACACACACACACACACACACACACACACACACACACACACTAAAACTGATTCACGGTGACAGGAACCATCAATCATTACTATTGATCACAGCTAGCAGGCTGCCTCAGTCCAGCTTCTCCTTCCCTCTCACACACAGACACCTCCACAGTCGTATACTCAGCAGCTGTAACTCTCTGTTATTTACAACATGTCTCACTCTCTGTCTGTCTCCCTCTCTCTGTCTGTCTCTCTCTCTCTCTCCTTCAGTTGAGGTATCAGAAGTGTTTGGTGGCTCGCCCTCCCTCCCAGAAGGCCTGCGGCTCGTCGCCCCCCGGCGACTCGGTGTCCCGTCGGGTGTCGACCAGCGTGAAGAGAGGCGTCCTGTCCCTCATTGACACCCTCAAGCAGAAGAGACCCGTCACTGAGTTGCCACAGTAACCGCGGTGGAGCCGAGCGCCACCGACTCCCTGCCACAACCCTCAGTCGCCATGGTAACTAGTCGCATCGCTGCCAAAAACCCGTCGCCACCACCACCGCCACCACCACAGACCCCAGTAACCATGGAAACACAGCAAAGCCCTTGGGTTTGGGAAACCCTGTCAACAGTTCCTTCGCTTTTTCTGGAGTAAAATTAGAATTTCAGCAACTCGAGTCTAATAACTGAGATGAATTAAAAAAATAAATAAATAAACTCATCAAGAAGGAAAAAAAACAAACAAACCCTCGAACGATCATCGTGACGGTGATAGTGTACATAGAAGTAACTCTCATCCCTCCGCCTCGGCACGGAGGACGAGGACGAGAGGGACGCGAAAAAACTGAAGAAGTAGGAAGTGCTCGTGTGATGAGCGAGCTCATCGCTGCCCAAACTTGCTTCATCTCTCCACGCTCTAAATGTATCCGTGTCCGTGCTGCCGGCATGACCTCGCACACCTGGCCACACCCCCCTCCCTCCCTCCGTCACTCACCTGGTCGTCCTGTTAGTCTGCAGTGGCTTTTCCCCCTCTCTGTCGCTCTTTCTCAGTAGACTAACGTAAAGGAAAAGGAATCATGAAAGTTGCTACAGACTGGAAGAGATCTGGCCGTCAGTCTACACACACGCACACACACACACACACACACACACACACACACACACACTCTAACCCGTTCAACTTATCCTGCATGAACTTTTTATATAAACGTGAATCATCCTAGACAATATTGACACACTGCTGCTGCTTTCAGAGACTGAAGGGGGGAGAAAATCCGAAGCCACGTCGTCGTTTGTTTTTTTTCTTATCATTTCCTTCTGCGCAAGAATCGGCCTGGAGGGTCTGAACGAGCGGTGACCTTTCACCCGAAAAACATCCTTCACACACCCTTTTTTGTTATCCCCTCGGAAAATGACAGATGATAGCCATAACGGAGGAGGAGACGCAGGGACAAGGCAGAGTGTCACCCCTCCGTCCTCTGCTCTCTGGTAAACAGTACTTAGACTGCTGAGACATCAGCATGCTGCTGCTGCCGCCGCTGCTCTTTGATGCACATGCTGGAGGAAAATTATGACCGATTATTCATTCAAACCCCACCTCAGTATGTGTCCCCGGAGACTTCCCACCAAGAAAAAAAAAAGGGGGGGATCGGCAACACGTGAAACGCTCGAGGAAATCGCGCAAAGAAGAAGAAGAAGACCTTAGGAATGTGTTTTTGTACCCGGGTATGGTGGCGATGATTGTGCCCACGGCTCTGAACTGCGCGCGAGAGAGAGAGAGACAGGTTTCACCTTCAGCCTCGGCTGCCAACAGAGAGACATGTTGACTCAAATTAACAGGACTTTCCTGGGCTGCTATCTGTCTGTCTCCAGGGTTCTGTTCACTTGAATGTGCTTTCTCTGTTTTACTTTCTGTTTTCATCAGTGCCACAAGAATCACTTCTGTTCTTCTTCTTCGTTTCTCACACAGATCTCAATCCAACGCTGCCAGCTCCACATATCTGACACGCTTACCTGTATGCTGATAACTAATGAAGTCCTTTTTATTGCCACTAAAATCATAAACACGTTTTCCCTGTGGTAGTTGTCGTGGATGTAGCTGACCGTTGGCTAAACCTCTCCAGCTTACGGAGCGTGAAAGAGGCCGATACTCGACATGTAAATAGTTTGAAAGGGTTGTATATTTTTTTTATATATCGTCTTTGCAAAATGAAAAACATGAGCAAAAAATGTAGGAAATGAATTAAAACTTTGTAAGGTGAGCTACAGATTATGTAACAGGTTACATAACAAAAACTAGTTTACCTTCTCACAACATCTCCCTCACAACCTGAAGACATTCACTGTTTGGAAACATGAACAATAAAACCTGAATCTGTCTTGGTCGTTTGAGTATGTTAAACAGCCAAACAGGGTCATGTTTAAATTATATTTCCTTTATCACACATGTACTTGTGTACTAATACCAGGACTACAGCTATACTCCTGACTTTTACACAGATTATCAACTGTTGAGGAGTCTAACCAAAACATGTAGCTTTAGTCTTTCAGCCTGATATTGTGTCATCAACTGAACACAAGAATCTAGTTTAAAAACTCAGCCAGAGGCTGTGTATTATTAATAAATGTGCTCGTGACAGCCGAAATTTAGAGTCTGCTGCTTTTACAATCACTGTTAATTCAGAAATCAGTGCGAGTAATCAGTCCGCCCCGCTTTTTAAACGTCCCGTTAACGGAAAGCCTGGCACCATCGAGCGGCGAGGCTTGGCGAGCGGTCACGTCGTCATGCCTGTAGTTAGCAGAACCAGCAGTGTGATTGAGATCTTGTTGAGAATATTCAGCCACGTCAACTTTTTTTTTTGTCACAAGGATGTTGAAATGTGAATGAAATGATAAAAATACGCGTGTACATAATATCCATTTAATGTAACATCCGGCATTAATCGTTGTTATAAGCTATGTTTTCATTTTGAATGTCTGTAGTTTTCTATTATTTCCTTGTAATGAATTTTTTTGAGAACTCACCAAATGGCCAAAGTGTAAAATACTGATATACATTGTTGTAGATAAGAAAAAAAATACGAGAGCAAATAATGAGACGGAGGACGAGCGGCGATTGGAAAAGTTTCACAGTTGTCAATTAAGTTGATGCTGAATTTAACTGAGCAATTATCTATGCATTCTTTTGATCTCGAGAAGTGGAAAGTCGTAAAAAGCCTTGCATGCCCTTGGACGGTTGAAAGAAAACGACTGTATGTACTGAACAGAAATATTTTTTATTTTATTTATTCTATTTTATAAAGGTATATACTGATTTTATTAGTTGGGGCAAGTTAAGTCTCTTGACTGTGTGTCATTGTCTCAGTCCCTGGTTAACTCACAAGGCTACAACGAGCTCCGCTTCGCAGAAACAAGCAGATATCTTCACCTTGTACAGTGCACTGAGAGCTGGGAGTCCACTGCTGGTCTGAGGAGTAAAGAGGAGCAGGAGGAGGAGAAGGAGCAGTGGACTCCCAGCATCTCTGTCAAGCTCACACATAAACAACAACAACAAAATCACACACACATTTCCCACAGATGGACGTGTTGGCTTCCGTTTGCTGCTCACTGATTTGTACACTTTACCGATGTAACCAATTGTGAGAATAAACAGCATTATAAAAGAGATCACGTGGACTTTGTTTGTGTGTGTGTGTGTGCGTGAAGGCTGCGACTGATTATTGTTTTCATCGCTGATCATTAAACCCAGTTCCCAGACAGACTTGAACTCGTGGTGGTTCACCACTATCCCACCAGGATTCCCTGTTCCCAGTGTTTCAATGCTCGTAACACGGCGATGTTTCCTTCTCAGACTCTATCATTTCATGTGTTTATAGATGGAGGTCTGAGAAGTCTTTACTTTCTGTCCCTTTTATCACGTGACAGATTAACTTTGCTGGTTTAGAGTAAATGATTTAGTCAGATACTTCACACGTCTGCAAAGACTACGAGGACTAAAAGAAAAATTGCAGTATTTAAAAAATAATAAAACAGAACCACTGAATCAATGTGATCAAAACATTTTAAGAAAATGCACTCCACCATTTAACCATCAGTATACTAAATGGTCTCTTTATGTGTACAGGGAAATGTGAAGTAAAATATAAATCTGGTGCCTTCCGATGAATTCAGACTGACTGTCCTCCCTCCAGAAGATACCTTCAAATTAATGAACTTCTAAATTAAACCAAGAACAAGACAGATGAACTGTTACATGGGATCAACCTTTTAAAGCCTGATGATGCTGCTCGCAGTGATCACAGCAGAGGTGTGTATGTTGATTATTCTGACGTCACGCCCTGAGACAAGATGAAGAAAACGAGTCAAACGGCTAAATTAATGTTTATTTTGTCCAATTTATCTCAATGACTTTTATAAAGTGCCATCTTCTGCTGTGCAAATCATTCTGCTACACAGTGTAGACCTGATCATTTAACATTAGAATATTCATTAGAATAAAAAATAATTCGAATAATTGACTCGATAGTAGCTGTAGCTTCAGGATATTCTGATATTTGACATATTTCTACAGTGCAGGCAGAGAGACGGAGGACGAGGACGCAGACATTTGTGTGAGCTGAGAGTTGGATGCCCGGGACGGACGCTGAGAGAGAGGACTGTCCCCCCTGCTGTTCAGAGAGCTCGGGGATGGGAAGGAGATGGGTGGCAGGGTGAAATCCGCGGGCTTCTGCGTGACCCGCGTGACCCCCTCCGTCTTCGGTCTGACCGCCTGTCCTCTGGTCTTGAACGGCCTCTCTGGTTTAGCCGCGTCCTTCGGCGTTTTCTCTGCTCTCGGTGCGTTTTGTCTCACCTGCTTGGAGGTGGAGGCTGCAGGTGGAGCAGGACAGGCGGGAGAAAGGGCGCCAAAGACCGTCTGCTGTGTGCTAATTGTCGTGCTGTCACTTAGTTTGTGTGCTATGGCTGTGATGGGAGACAAGTGGCTGAAGGTTTTTGCAGAGGACATCAGTGACAGCGTGAGGCGAGGTATTCTCCTCGGTTTGACTTTCGTCCTCTTGTGATGCGACTGATTGACTTTTTTCTTCGTGGATTTCTTCTTGTGGCCTTTGGGATGATGCTTTGTCTTTTGTCGTTTGACCTTTTGCTTCCGCCCTTTAGGCCCTCTCTTCTTCTTCCCTCCCTTTCCCTCCTCATCTTCCTCCTTCTCCTCCTCGCTGCATTCACCTTTCCTCTCCTCTGAAGGTGTGGCCGCATCCCTTTCCGTCTGCCTCTCCTGGCTCGAAGGAGACGACGGTCTGCTGCTGGCTGACGCTGCTCGATTCTTCCTGCTTTTCCCCTTTTTAACAGGTTTGGACTGTTCAGGCAATATCCCACCCAGGAGGCCCTTTGCTGCTGCCCTCGCCAACACATCCTGGACTGTTTCCACCTTAGTCGGATCCGCCTTGGAAAAAAAAAGCAAGGGCAGTTTAAGATTTGATTTGGAGACACGACACATTAAAACAGGCCTCTGGGGAAGCATAGCACAGAGGAGATCTGTACAACAAAACATGATGGGGTAGAAATGAGCCACAGCTATAAAGTGAACCTGCAGAGAAGGAAGAGGAGAGATCGTAGGGGGGGTTTATGTCCCTAAAGAGCAGAGTGTGGGATATAATTCGAGAGGCGACGTCTCGCTATGTGAGGAAGACGATGGGAATCTATTCATTTAGCGGCTATTTAGTCATAAATCGATAACACGCCAACCTGAGGGGGGACGTGAAATTTCACGGCAATCCATCCAGTTATCCTCAAAACATTTCGCTAAAAAAAAAAAAAAAATCAACAAATGTCACCCTCGTGGCAGTGCTGGAGGAAAAGTCAAGAGATCATCAATATGAGTAGAGCTCTTCCTCCAGGGGCCGTAAACGTCTGCACAAAATTTCATAGTCATTCATCAGATAGTTCATGAGTCGGTGCCCTTCTATCATCCCACCCCTAAATCATAGAGGTATAAAACATGGACATTTATCCGTTGTGAAGCTGGAGGTGGTCGTGGGTGGAGCTAAGGCCACCTGTAACAACACCTACCTGTCAATCAAAGCGTCCACGCTCTTAATCCTGCATAACTTTAAGCCTAAATATAACCTGAACAGGTGAGTTGTATATAAATTCACCCTCAGTGCAGTTGTCATGAACGGAGAAATTAGCTACAGAGACCAAAACTGTTTTTTGTACCAGGCTGTAAACATGTTTATTTCTGCTTTTAACATGGGGACTTATGGAGACTGGAGCCAGCCTCAAGTGGACGTTTGAGGAACTGCAGTTTATGGCACGTTTGCATTGGCTTTACGTGACATCTACAGCGGTGAACTACTCCAATATTTCAGTCTGGACTGACCAACAGGAAGGTTAAGGTGAGAAATGTGAAGTGCTGTATCTGCACAGTAAAACAATGTCATCATCTGCAGTGAAACTTAAACCGTACGTCTTCCTCGTCCTCGTCCTCATCCGTCTCTGTCTCTGTCTGAATCTCTCCTTTAATCAAAGCTGAATGATGTTCAGCACGCCGCCGCTCAAAACACTTGAAGAAGCATCTTTTCTTCACTCTTAAGTGTTTAAGCCTTTACATTGTTTTTCATTATTCTTGCTCTGACAGCGCTCTACGCTTTAAGTCATTTATAAGCCTGAAAACTTTAATTACGCTGCCAGAATGAGAGTTTGCAGTAAAACACAGACGACGACATTATACCAGAGAGAAGCATGAATGATGGCAGCCTGTCAGACGTCTTTAACAGATTCAATATTTTAGGTTTTTGTTTTTTTAGACAGATGGTTTTAATGCATTTGCATGAATTTTCAGTTGATGTTTACATCAGTGCTGTTGTAGTCGAGATCAGTCTTGAAGCTCTCGGGCTCAGACAAAGAGGACTGTGTGCGGATGTCAAGAAATTGTTTGTCTATTATCTGATTCTTTAGTTTTTTTTGGAGCTTAAACTTCCTGCTGCTCTTTTGTGTTGCTGTTTATGGCTGTCACTCCTCCCCATGGCCCTTCTGTTCTGTTCTGTTCTGGTCTTGGTCTTCCACAATGGGATCCATACTGACTTTGCTCATCCTCCTGTAGCGCCACCACCAGGTTCACATTTGTACTTTTGGTGAAATATCTGAACAACTATCGGATAGATTGTCATGAAATTGGATTTATGGATCTCCACAGGTTGAACTGTAATGTCTGAACTTTAGGCAACAAAATGTTTTTTAACTAAATACCTGCAAAATCACTGTTATTCCCATCGGCCTCAGCTGCTGTTAAAGTTATAGTGTGCAATTAATGGGGAAAACAATAGACGAGGAAGAAGTCCAGGCTAAATTAGGATGAGTCAGTTTTGCTCAGTGCTGCAACTTTTAAGTAAGATAAAGAAAATATTTATCTGTAAAGAGTAAGAGATAGGACAGCGTAGCGCACGTGTTTTATTTTGAAAAACAGCTTTGAAAGCTTCAAATCTCTTATTTGTAAAAGGATTGTTTTGAATTTCTCTCATGTTTTTTATCTGTTATACTCGTGTTTCGTCTTATAATGAATCAGCTTTTTTTTTTTTCTACTTAAATCGTGTCAGAAAAACGTTCTTACTGAAAAAGATTATTCAGATTTTGGACACACATCTGCTTTCTTGTGTCTCCCTTTGATTCTTTGTTCAAAGAAATATTTCATGGAAACTTCTAGTTATCTCCCCCCCCCTCTCTCTCTCCCCCTCCTCTCTTTCCTACTTTCTTGTCTTGCTATGCTGCCATGTGTCTTGTTTCAGATCCCTTTAAATCGTCCTCCAGCACAGCTCGCCTGGTGTGGAGCCGCTCATCTGAGCAGCAGTTAACCAGCCCAGAAGTGTCAGTGTAAATGAATCCTCGGCTGCAGCTCTGATGTGATTTGACTCACTGTAAGAGTGAACGTCAATCTAATTAGACGTGATCATCATTGGATCTGAAGCTACTGCACTGACACTGGATAGGTGACTAGTACCTGCCACCTGTGTGTGTGTGTGTGTGTGTGTGTGTGTGTGTGTGTGTATCAAACACATTCACACATTCATGCAGGCACAGTCCCCTCCCTTGCACCATTTTTTCGAGCTGCAGGGGATCAAAGGAGCAGCATCTCATTTCCTTCTGTTGTATTGTTCTTTTTTTTTTTTATGAGTGGAGCAAGAGGGGAGAAAGAAGAAGAGGGTGGGGGCAAACAGACGAGGTGATGCAACAAGACTGGAGGGGTGGATGGAGGAGGCGGGGAAGGGTGGATGAAGGAACGGAGGAGAATTATCCATTCATCTCGGCTGTAAAGTACAGAAATGTTTCAGCGGCTCGGGCGTATTTCATCTTTAACTTGTCTCCTTTTTTTTTCTATAGAGGGTTGGAATAATGCTGCAGTGTGTGTGTGTGTGTGTGTGTGTGTGTGTGTGTGTGTGTGTGCAGACAGGCAGAGCCGACCGACCTCCCAGCAGACAGACAGTAAAAGAGTGCAGCCTCAGCACAACTGGAAGGTCTCGTCGCAAAGCAATCACACAAAGCACTCGCTCACACACACACACACACACACACACACACACACACACACACACACACACACACAAATCTCTGTTCACTCTCTCCGACCTCCACGTTTCTCCTCTCACCTGCCGGGACAGCCGTGCGATGAAGCAGCCGTTGGTGATCTGAGATGTTTCCAGCCTGAAGAACTTGGAGTCTGCTGACGTGTCTCCTGACTGAAAGTGATCGGGAAATATTGGGCCGTTTATCCTGAGAGAGCAAAAAAAATAAATACTGTTGAGAGGTATTACTGTAAACAAACATGAGGATTTGAAAAATACACCAAGGTAAAGTTACTTTGACAACCAAATACAGGAAAGTAACAGAAAATCCACAGATCAACAGTTCTTGTTGTGTTTTTACTGTAGCTGTGTGGATGTTGTGATGATGGAGCTCACAGCCTCAGGATAAAGCCTCGCACTGCCAGCTTCCACATCTGGCGTCAACATTCGATATGTTAGCAAATGTTTAAATTCAGTTTTGACATGTGGACATGACGTGACCTTGAGACACATTCATATTCTCAGTGACACACTCCTTTTGGTGCTTTGTTCGCTAAATTTACACTCAGTGCAGTTTTAAGCAGAGTGACCTTTATTACAGTATTAAAAAAAAATACTTCCCACAGTTTGATTATTCCAAGCGTCTAGAATTTGAACTTGTGGAATGATTTTTTTTTTAATACTTTATTTTCACTTTTTCACCTTTTTTTTACAGTCAAAACAAAAACAAACAAAAACACATACAAAATGAGTATACAGCGCCTGACCCTGTTACAAAAAATAACTTAAGTAAAAAAGGGGAAGACAAAGACTATAATTATGAGGATATAAACAATAAGCAAAGTCTTATGATACCATCAGGGATATGAATACAAAACAAAACAAATAACAAACACACACACACACACAAAAGAACTCTGAGAGGAGGAGCAAAGTGTTATTCAGTACAGAATAATACAGAAAATGAATAAATTACCAGTACCACGTAGGTGCCTGCTTCATATATTGGTCATTTAGGGTCTCATCAAGTAAGGCCAAAAATGGTTTCCATGTTTTCTCATAATAATTGGGTGCATTTGCTCTGCTAAGGCGAATCCGTTCCATCCTCGAAACAAAAATCATTTCGTTAAGCCACCTCTTAAAGCACGGGGATGATGGAGACTTCCAGTTAAGTAAAATACATGTTTTGGCTGCTACCATGCCTGTTTTGAGAACCTGCTTACAGTGGGAAGGGAGGGTTGAACCGAAAATCGCCAGGTTACAGCCCGGTTAAATATTTACTTTATATTGTTTAGAGAACCAGTAGAACATGTCTTTCCAAAAGCTGCTCAGTACTGGGCAGTACCAAAATAAATGAGAGAGTGAACCTTCGGCATTGTTACATCTATCACACATGGAATAATGCAGTCTATGCATGACTTTAAACTGAATTAGCCGATATCTAGAGTTTATAGAACTCTTCTTTATACTAGACAGGCTTTCCTCCCGTTGTTCATCTGACAGTGGAACTCCCCGTTCTTTTACCCATGTATCCCTGAGGTGGCTAGTATTCACAGGTGTCTCAAAAGCAGTAACGAAGCGGGAAATCAGATGTTTAGCGAACTTGTGGGATGATTAAATGAGTTTAATTTAAAAAAAGGTGAAGTGAAGTGAAGTGAAGTGAAGCTCTCTTTCTGTCTTTATCACTGGTGTGAAAAGCAGCTCTCTGGTTTAAAGTTTCCAGTGATCAAACTGTGATGTCACGGTGTACTGCCGAACGCCGGAGTACACTCTGACATCACAGCAGCAAGTCGAGAGGCTAAACAATCTTGTTGACGCCTGATAGGATGCTCTTGTAACTTTTCTACCATGAAATAACAGATCTAATATCGTGTTCATGCTCCATCGACTATAATCCGGTATAATCTGCTCCCCGTACGTCTGTTTCTGTAACTTTGTGCTCTGGGTATTTAACTTTACGGTACTATTTCACAGATTTTGTTGAAACTGGATCATATTTAATGGAGAAAATGTTTTCTGGTTTTCCCTCTGACGTCCGCCGGCTGTAACGTTCGCTCAGTTCATTAGCCGGGCTGCCTGGACTGTGAGCTGAGAGCACCAAGGGGGAGTGTTAGTGTTTGTACCACAGGCGTTTTGGACCATTGGAAAGAAGAAGAGGAGCTTTACAGGCCCGTGCATGGGGGAATGCAGACAGGGAGTAAAGCTGGTGTTGTGCCAGAACCGGAGCTGGGCAATGTAACTGGGCTCAGCAGCCTCTATGGACATGGAGAATGTGAGCGGGCAAGAAGAGAGAGTAAACGTGGGACTGACTTTTAGTGGTTGGTGAGAGCTTGGTGAAATAAAAAGGCTGAAAGACAGACGCCGAGCTGCTGTTGGACTAGTCAGTGATATCAGCTGCTGCTGTGTCGGCTTTAGTTCACCTTGCTTGACATTTGGTTGTTGGCAGCTCTCTTATACTGTATCTATACACAGAAACAGGCTCGTTACACACAGACAGACACAGTCCTCTCCATCCCATTCTCCCTCTGCTGATCATTAATTTAAGAATGCAGAAATTACTGTCTAAGTCGTGATGGAAAGCAACTTTTTTATTTATTTATATATATATGCAAGGGAAGCAGTTTTGTGGCAGTTTAAAAGATTAACATGTGCTCAGCATTAGCTGCTATTGTGCAGCTCTTTCTGGGAAACAACAGAGGCAGCGTGATGCTTCAGTTTACCCGTGAACACGGAGGTGAAACAGCTGCTGACTGTCTCAGTTCAGGTTGGTAAGTTGGATAAAAGAGCTTCATGTGACCAAATATAATAAGATTTCTTTAAGAGGGCGGATGGTGGAAAAAAAAACGAGTCGTGTGGAGCAGCAGGCGTGAAACAGCTTCTGAAATCTTCTCTACCCCGACTGTGGGATTAACTACTGTCCCCACGGCAACCGCAGCGGATCCTTTATACTGTCATCATCAACCGCGCTCTCTTTTTGCCACACACACACACCTGTACGCACAGTATACACTGTATATGTGGAGATATGAGATCAGATGGGACATTAGTCACTCGCTCAGACTGTAATTCTCAGAGCTCATTTTCTCACTGTAATTGGGTTCCTAGAAACAGATACAGACGTTACATGAGCGGTTATTAAGTTGAGCTATTTGTTTATGACAGCGGTTCCTAACCTTTTCTATCATCGAGTAAAGCCTGACGACCCCTGACTTATATATTTGATGAATATTCCATCTATATATATTCATTCAACAATAACAAAACAGAAAAAAAACTGTTCCAATAATTAACACAATAACTGCTGCAGAGAGTTTTTCAAGTCTCCGTCTCTATTATGCTTTTTTTTTTGCCATACAGACTTATTGGGAGTCTTTTTTGATAAATCCAGTGTTTTATTCTCTCTGATGCGTGGCCTATTTGGTTCAGTTTCTTTTAGTTTTCTTCACAGGAATGAATGAAATGCAGAGATAAAAGCCTGCTGCGTATATTCTTAAAAAAGTTTTCTTACACCCTTTAAAACAAGAACGCATCGTGAAGCCTGGTCTCACAAGGATCAGGATCCTCAGGTCGCGAGCCAGTGGTCTAAGACACTGTGAATTTAGCTCATATGTCTAATCTGTCTGACTGTATGAGGACTGTCTGAAAGCTCTTATCTCGTGTCTGCATGGTGCTGATGCATGTTTTGCAAATCATTACTAATGCTAACAATAAAAGGACTTCAGTTCACCCTCAAAGTAAATCTTAACTTGAGGCCGGCACACAAAAATTAAAGCCTTAATTAAGATTTAACATCACATGTACATGATTAGATAGTGAAAGTGACTGATGCGGGATTCGAACCGGGGCCAGCTGCAGCGAGGACTATAGCCTCCACACACGGGGCGACCGCTTAACCCACTACGCCACCCCCAGACTGATGTTTTTTTTAGCCATGTTAGCAGTGTGACATTTGGGATGGTCCAGACTTAAATAACCGATGGATTGCCGTTGACATTCATTGTTCCCAGAGGATGAACCCTGCAGAGTGTTTGTGATCCTCTGACTTTTTCGGACACTTTTAGTTTTTTTTAGCTCAATAACTACTGGATGGATTGCCATAAAACCTGATAAAGACTTTAATCTTCCCAAATACCTGCAAAACTAGTGACGTTCCCATTAAGAGCAGGTAACTAACACGCTGCAGTACGATTGTGAACATGCTAAACATTATACATAGTATAGTCTGATGCAAACATTAAAGCAGGTGAGCTCGGATTGGTTGGGTCGTGGAGGTAAAATGGCTCCTTTAAACACACCTTTCTAAAAAAAAATCTTTAATGTGTCCCCTGTAGTAGAAACAGTACATGAGTAATTCCTCATTGCATTTGTGGTTTGAGCCTGTGGATAAGTAATAAAATGTCTGACTGCATAATTAAACACTGGGTAGACAGAAAACTAATACATGCACAGCGAGGGAGAGCAGTGTGTGTGTGTGTGTGTGTGTGTTCACCTGAAGGGCAGCAGTTTGGGGTGAGTGTGTGTTTTCTCCAACACTCTTTTCACCAGCTGTTCATTTTCCTCCGGACACACTGAGCGCGTGCAGTAAACCACAGTCTGAACCTTTGGGACTGACAGACAAAGAAAAGGAGAATAAAACACACAAAGAACAATCCTCCGCTCTGTCCCCACAGTGCCGGCATCTTATCCGAAAGCGTACGCTGATGAAATATAATACAACAAGAATGCAATACGGACAATATCAGCTTTAACTCCCCATGCATCGCTCTGTCTATTAAGATGTTTATTCGATTGTTTCATTTCAGTACTCACAGGAGAGAGAGTGTGTTAGCAGTCGAGCCTGCTGGGTGGCCATCGTCTGTATTTTGTTCTTGGATACGGAACCTTGAGACAAGTCTGACAGCAGATCCCAGTCTGTCAACACAATGACACTCATTATGGCATATTTCATATGACCATCAATATTTATAGAATATTTTATTTCCTGTTTTTTCCCCCTCTGCTTCCTTCCTCTGTCCTCCCGTTGTTCCCAGGTTCAGCCCTTAGTGTTATCTCCTTGGCACAATTCTCCACGAGTGTTGACAGCTAATTAGTGTTAGTTAGGCTTGCATTAGGTTACTGGATGGAGGAGGGAAAAGGAAGATGGCTAGTTATAGAGAATTGTGCCAAGAAAAATCGCTCCGAGTGTTTCACAGCTTCCTGAACCGCATTCATCAATTAAAAACTGCAGACAGTCAATCACAAAATGTAATTATGACTCAGTAAATCTGTGTGTTTTCTGTGTGTCTCTTTGTTTGGTTTGTTTTATTCAGGCGTTTTAAATCTTCCACATGTGGAACTGACCTCACACGTGACCTCTGAACCGTTTCTCCATCAATCTGCAAACTCTGCAGACTCTCTTGAGGTCATTACCCACATTTCATTATCGGAAAACTTGTTTTCTTTGCCCGATGTTGACGTACCTCCATGCTCGCTGTGGATGGCGGGCACGGGGTCGTTGAGGGCGGAGGACGAACACCGAGGCAGCACCAGGATGACCTTTAAACGCTGGACGGTGGCGTCTCCTTCGTTCAGCCCGAGGAACGCTTCAGACAGTACTCGCACGTCTACAGTAGGCATGAATTAGCATCAGAAAAAGGCACGAGTGTGGACAGTGTGTGTGTGTGTGTACGCTCAACAATAATATAAATGCAAGACTTTTTGTTTTTGCTCCCCGTTTTTGCACATTAAAGGTTTACTTCTTTCAAATTGTGCTTACAAATTTGTTCAAATCCGTGTTAGTGAGCACTTCTCTGCACAGATAATCCATCCATCTGACAGGTGTGGGATTTTAAGATGCTGATTAAACAGCCTTACTATTGCACAGATGTGCCTCGGACTGGTTACAATAAACGGGCACCCCTAAAATGTGCAGCATTATCTTGAAAAAAGACATTTATTAGGCACTGAACTATGGCTTTTTCAAAAAAGTGGTACAGGTACCAACTTTCTGGCCCCCGGGAGAGCAAAGTCATGAGAAAAATCTGAGAGAAATGAAACTTTTGTGCACAGAGGAAGTCTCTTTTTTTTTCTGCACAGTCCTTTTTCTCACTCACTTTTAATGTCCATTTGTGTGAGCAGCTCTTTCATCTCTTCTATCTGTGAAGGCGTGTGATCGGCGCCACACACCAACACTCGGCCTGAGCGGGCAGCGGCCACCATGGCCACGTGAGCCGTGGTCATAGCAGAGAAAGACCCCGCCACCAGGACGTCGCCTCTTTCAAACACCAGGGGGCGTAACACACTCACTGCCACGCACACACTCCTGTCCTGCAAAGACACACACACACACGTTATTGTCTTCTTTTTCTCGATGAAACTGTACCGTCCATCCAATAAAGATAACTCCTTTAACTCAGTTACACAACTTTAAACTAAAGCAGAAACATTTTAAGACTGTTTGTGGACTTTTTAAACTATCAGGCAGTGATTTTTGTGCACTCCAATAAAGTGGACGTACAGAAAACAAATGTTCCTGAGGATCCACAAGTGAAGGAACCAGGAGATCGGAGGCATCTGAGTGCAGAGGCTGTCCAGCTAAAAGATTAAAGGAGTATGTGGAGTTATGTTGTTGGTGCACTTTATGGTTGAATGTTTAATTATTCTGCTTACTTTTTTTAAATTACAGAAACACTTTTAGAGGCATCTAGTGGTGAAGTTGCTGATTGCAACCAGCTTGCCTCACTCTCTCTTTCCAGGACAGTCCAGGGTGGCTATAAAATACGTGAATATCTAGATTTGTCTGTTCTGGGCTACTGTAGAAACATGGAGGAAGGTAAAGAAGGTATTGTTAGATATTAAAATCAAACAATATTGCAAACATGTTATTTAATTCTGTACATGTTCCACAAAGCCTGTAGATTACAAACATTAAAAGTCACTTTCTGCTGGGGCAGCAGGTGAAAATCCAACCTGAAGGAGCAACAGATCAGATCGATTTTCAATGTTTGATTATTCCAATCAATCGACTCCGTTTTCAGCATGTTTAGTGCACACGGCATGA
Source organism: Larimichthys crocea (assembly GCF_000972845.2). Classification (NCBI taxonomy): domain Eukaryota; kingdom Metazoa; phylum Chordata; class Actinopteri; family Sciaenidae; genus Larimichthys; species Larimichthys crocea. The sequence continues at coordinate 1,083,466 of NC_040020.1, forward strand.
CGTTTTGTGAATACACCTTTGAGGATTAAAGCACAAGGCAAATAATTGGAGGTGTTGGAGCACAACAACAACCTGGGTTTGCAGTCAAAATGCATTCATACTGTACTGAAATGACATTACTGTTTTATCGGTTCATGGATATGAAGTTAGTGATGATTTATTGTCAGACAGGTGATGCCAACCATCATCTGTCAGAATAAGCTGAAGTAATTCAGATAATCTTCTTCCTCCATCACGTGAGGATAACTCAATGACATGAAGCCGACTGACAAATGATGGAGCCGCCACAGAGGTGGAGTATCTCCTGAGACTCGTGGACGTGTGGAAGTATCATGACAGCATCTTGAGAAGATGTCGATCTTCTCAAGAAAGCATGGTTCTGAGAGAGGAAGCGTGTTTCTCATTAGTGAGTTTTATTTAATTACACACTCTGGCACACACACACACACAGACATACCTGTGTGTTCAGCACATGTGTTGCTGTGAGGCTGCCGTGGCAGAGCAGAGCACTGAGCTGTTGGGAGAAGACGAGCGTGTCCGGACAGAGAGGGTCTCTGCAGAAAGTCGACTCCCCGAGCTCGGCCATGCTCTTCGCTTCACACACACCGGCTCTTTGTAACGCCTCACACACTTCGTCAACACTGCAGAGCAGAAACATGCATCACATTAGAGCACGTTTACAACAAACGCAGTGACTCGGATGCATCAGACGCCAAACAGAGGAGTGTTTCCTCCAGGCCTTGTCGGGTGAAAGGTGATGCAGGAGTTTAGTTTTACATCAAAAGCCACGGGAGCACTTCCCACCCTCGAGCTGTGAGAATGCTGAGCCCTCCTTGTCTCAGATACGCCCCAGTGAACTTCGCTGACTATTAACCTTGCACTGCGATCCTCCCCTCTGACACAGAAGCTGTCACTTTAAAACTCACAGTGCACCAGTCATTTTTATAAAGAGTTTAACACTGACATCATGCGCTCTGTAGTGTATGACATATAACACATAATCCCTGCTGGTTTATTCCCGAACAGACAATGCGTGGAGTCTGGAGTGTGCCACAAAGAAGAACAAACGGGGGGAGCCATCGAATGCAGGGAAGTCAGATAATTTAATAAGCTCATTACACTCTTAAATGCAGGCACTTAATGCTTGCAAAGAACATAAAAATGCTCGGACTGGCAGCTAAGCTGGTGTGCAATGAGCTTCTTTCCTCAGCCAGCATGTTTCAGAGCGCCACTGGAATAATTAGAGGCTTTTTTATAATGTTTGTTTCTTCTCTGAAATGAAAGGCAAATGGAAAATAAGCAGCAGTGACTCCATGGCTGTGTTTGTTTGAGTGTACCTGCTCCTGAGAGTATTGACCCATGCGTAAAGTGGCAGTTGTTTGGCTCTGTGTTGTTTGGACCTGACAGGATCAGACAGAAAACAGGAGATGCTCTGCAGACTCTGTTTCACTCTGCAGCGAGCTAGAGACGCTGCCAGCTTGATTTTACACCTGTAAACAAACAAACACACACGCCTGTATGACAGATTTTCACCTTCAGGTTTAAAAACAACAATTTTAAAAGTTCTTAAATGTTAAGAGTTGGCATTACTTCTGCAGACTGCTCTCCAGGTCCCTCACTTCCTGCGGACGCTCCTCCCCTTCCTCTGGTGAACGTTTACGCCACAGAAACTTTCGGTCCTGGAAGTCAAACAGCATCACCATCGCCAGCGGCAACAAGTCGCTGGACTGCAAAACATCATAACCATCATTTTTGTTAAGATTATATAATAACAGATCTCTTTTCCAGACCAGATATTTTGACTTTTGTAGCATAAATGAGAAAAAAAACATGATAGTGGTCGTGTTTCCAACAAAACCTCGCAGATTTTAAACAGATTTTAAGTAAATTGACAAAATTAAAGGCGAATGAATGAATTCCATAAACTACTATTATGTTATTATTGACCGATTAGAGTCGGTTAATGTAGATAAATAAACCAATTCTATAGCCGGAAAAAACTGAATTGGACGACACAACAGCATCAAGTAACTAAAACAACATTATATGTAGAGAAAATTATGTTCTCCGGCTGCTCCGCCTCAACTCTCTGTGATTTCCAGAGTTTCCTGATGGACAGTGAAGTAAACTGCTAGGAACTGTAGCTGCCGTTAGTTAACGTTAGCTCAGTTTGTTAGCTGGGCTGCCATGGAAAGAGGGATTTCAAGGCCCGTGGTGCAGAGAACGTATGCCGATGTCTTGCCTGGGCAATATAAATCAAATCAAAACAAATCAGATTTTATTTGTATAGCCTAAAGTCACAAAGTTCATTTGTTTTGGAGGGCTTTACAATCTGTACAGGGAGTGACACCCTCTGTCCTTAGACCCTCGGTTCAAGTGAGGAAAAACTTGCCCACAAAAAACCTTTAACAGGTAAAAAAAAGGTGGAAGAAACCTCAGGAAGAGGCAACATAATCAGGCATAGCAACTTCTATGGACAGCTAATGGCAAAGAGGATGAAAAGGACGGTGACGGAGGAAGAAAAAGAGGAAATAAGAGAGTGAGCGAGCAAGAAGCCGCCGGACACGAGTAAATCTAGGACTGACTTTTAGTCGTTGGTGAGAGCTTGGTGAAATAAAAGACAGACGCCGAGCTGGGCTGACTGCTGTTTGCTCATTTTTGATCATAAGTAATGTAATCATGACAAATACCTGTGTACAACCGTCCATATTTATGATATTTATGCGCTGTTATCCTGCAGAAATAACTACGCAATGCTGCTTTAATATAGAAATTGATTATTGATCACAGCTGCCTGCAGAAAAAAAACTAAAATCATAAGCAGATCTTTCCTTTATGGCCACATAAAGACTATCCTTCCCCTGCAGTCTTTCAGTTTGTGTGTGTGTGTGTGCAGGAAGTCAAATATGTATGTTGCAGTAAAAGCGGTGTGTGGAATTACAAAGAGCTGTGTGTCAGCTTTTATAGTCATATTGGGAGACTAATGACCTGTCAGCCTATTCTTAGTTTCACCCATCCCTCAACAAAGCCTTCCTCTACACACACACACACACACACACACTTGTGTGTCTCTTTGTCCATGTATGTGTCATTACACAGTGTTTTATAGTGTCATTTACAGTCTCCCCAGTTGCACAGTGCGTCTGCCTGCCTCCCGTATGCATCATTTGCCTCCTATAACCACCCCGACTACGTACAGATCTGAATACAAATGGCCTTTAACTGCATCCCCGTCTCCCCCGCCACCATTTTACCATATTCTGATGGAGCACATTCATACGGACAGCGAGAACACAGCTACTTTATTTGAAGACAGATAACTCCCAGACAGTTTAACAGTCGGTGTGTAAATGCTGAAGTGTTTTTAATCAGTTTTTTTTTCTTTTTTTTCTCAGTGTGCACCCACTCATGTCGAATCTGGCGGGACTCACGATATGCTGAGACGTGTGAAAGCAGCTGTCAGTGATCATGTCCTCCAGTAACTCTTGGTCTAGGAGAAAAAAACAGTTTTGTTAATGGAGGGAAACAACAACATTGTCCAAACATCAGCAGGATCAGACACACTGAAGCTGATGGAGAGAAATGTTAAAGGATCAGCCAAAATTACAAAAAGCAGTTTGCAAATTTGGAGGCATGCACCTCTGAGATCTCTGAAGCAAAGTAAAGCTCGTCAGCAGTGACTTTGATGGTGCTGTTTCTACCAAAAAGTTGTTTTCAAAGGGACTATTTCTTACATAGAAAGTCTGTCGCTTGTTCAGTAACAAAGACGTTGTTTCTGTTAAGAGATCTCCATCCTGGAAGTTTTAAAATAACATCGTTTCACTTTTTTTTGGCCACTTGGGGGCAGCAGAACACACAACATTGACATTATCGTCTCCATCCATCCATAACTGTAAGCACTTATCTTTATTGGGGTCGTTCACATTCACATTTGCACCTACGGGCAATTTAGAGTCACCAATTAACCTGCTAATTGCAAGTCTTTGGACTGTGGCTGGAGTATCGAGAGAGAACCCACGCAGACACAACATGTCACACAGAGAAAGGTTCAAACCAGGAACCTTCTTGCTGTGAGGTGACGGTGTTATCCACAGCACCGTGACCTATATTATCATCTCATAAAGTTATCAGGCAAACATGTTGACAAGCGGTCTGTGAAGGCTCTCAGTCGTCCAGAAAGATGACGTATCTTTCTGGGGAAACATCTTCGTGGATCTACAACCAAGTCTTCTCAAAAAAAAAGATGAAACAACAAACTTTATCTTATCATGCTTTGTCCTTTTCTTTTGTCTCCAACGACTCCTGAGAAAATCTGGTTCCTCAGTTGCTGCCATTTATCCACCAGCTAATCTCTAACCTTGTCTGTAAACCATTTACTAAAGGTTTATAAGTTTATGAGAGTGTCTTTGTTGCTGTTGGAGACGAGGTTGATGAGTGCGGTGAGTTCGAACCAAACCAATAAAGCTGCAGGTCATTAAAAAAAAAAAACGAAACAAAGAGCTAAAAGACGCCAAAACGCTCCGTAAAAGCCGAGGATTACTGCAGAGATGGCTACAAGTGACTGCTTTCACATGATGTGTATTTGAGCCACCGGTAATATGAAAATATTTATCAGTGCTGCTTTAAATGTCATTTTTTACTGCTTTCAGCCACACAGTCCCACAAATCCATTCAAATCCACTGTGGTGGCAAACAACCCCCGAGAGCAATATCTACAAACCTGGCCGAATAAAATCAAAAATATCTGCATGGCTAGACACCACCCTCCTCCTACGCGCGTGTGCATGTGTGTGTGTGTGTGTGTGAGTGTGTGTCTGTGTGTGTGTGAGTGTGTGTCCATGGCATGCACCCTCTTATCACCACACATACAGGCATCTGCTGTAACTCCAGCTGAATATAATTTGCAGTCACATGGAGAAATGAAATGTGCGACTTTATACCACTTAATCTACCGTCTGCAGTTGAAGCCGCTATTCAAAAGTGAATATTGGAGTGGACACATGCCGCAGCACCCCTGCTATTCATTATCGAGATAAGACTTCCTTATACGAGGTGGGTGAGGTCTAGCAGACGTAGCAGTGGAGTACATCAAATTAATTTCTCCTTTCCGGGGGCGGGCAAGAGTGTGAGGGACGACCTCAATCTCAGAACTAAATCTGGATGAGATGCTTGATCTTCCAACAAACAATTATGAGTGACTTCACACATTTGAGGGTGTTGAAGGCGAGCTGGTAGGCCTGTCTCTGTGGGGTTTCATCTCCAGTCTCTGTTTGTGTTGTGTCCGTCTTCTTCTTCCCATAATGCAGACGCTGTTTCGTGGCCGACTTCTCTGTCCGCAGCTGCTGGAAAATGGCGGCCGCTTGCAGGAAGGCCTGGTCTGATGGAGGGGGCACTGCAAGGAGAAGAAGGAGAAGGTGGAAGACAGAAAAAGGGAAGGCGGAGGAGGAGGAATTGGAAAGAGGAAATACAAGGAGGAAAAAGAGACGTCAGGGGCGGAGAGGAGGTGGAAAAAGTGTCAGGTGAGCATCAAGGACTTACAGTCACTGATACTACAGTTAAATATTTATTTATATGTTTGCTGTTTAGTCTTTTGGATTCAACTGGTGCGTACGGTTCAGCTATAGGTGACTGCAACCCGAGGCCACTCAGGTATATTCGAGAGCCTTGTCTTTCTTTTCACAATAAAAGCCCGGCGCCCATTGTCCACCGCTGATTTTTATCATCAAACAGTTTGTTTGATCTGCGTGCAACCACGCTTCTCTGACCGCCGGCCCGGTAACGTAATATGAAAATGTGCGAGAATCATGTCTTCACCTGTTGAAGGTAAAGATGAAAGGTGAGGAAGAGGAGGCAGGAATGAGAGGGGCTCTTTGTCGGTCTGCTGGTCTTCATGTGATGATGCGAGGATCTCCTCCTCCGTCGCAGAGCTCGTGTTCACGTCCTCACCGGAGCCCACTGTAAAGAGAGGAGGGGGGGCAGTGTGTGCTCATGTTACACACACACACACACACACAAAGCAAACAAACAAGAAAACAGCAGCGTAAAGATCTTACCTTTGTCTGCCATGCTCACAGAAACAAAACACTTGTCAAGCTCCTGTCTCTGAACATTTAAGTCCTTTTCTCTGCCTTGCTCTCCCGTCAGCCTGAAACAGACACCAAAACATTAAGTTCAGTCCAACCTGAGACGTGCAAATGTAAATAAGACGCATAGCGTTAGTCATGAATGACATGTGATCCATCTCCCAGTTTCAGTGAACGTGAGACAGGGCGGCCTGCAGGACGCTGTAGGTAATTGGGCTCCTCCTGCTGCAATTAGGCAGCCGGTCAGATACATCGGCATGAATAAATAATAGGCCGCCGTCCGACCCTGGACAAAGGTCCACCTCTCACTGACCTGCTTCACTCATCTCTGTGCACATCCTACACACACACATGTGAAGCATACATGCTTTGCAAGGCTGTGGTTCGGACTCAGCAGTGTTCAGGAGGACGTCACTTGACAAGAGGAAGAATTGGCACTTGAGGATTAAAACTCAAAGAGTGCAGGGACCAGTAGGCTCTAATTAAACTGGATTAATAGACAGAAACACAGACGGAGTGTAATCGGCTTTTACAGCACTCATCAATGTTTAAGCACAAAGTTTGGGATTGACCAGAAATGTGCAACGTGTCCAATAAGGCCATGTCAGTGCAACTGGAATAAATTAATGAATATCAAACGGCAGTGATTTAATGAGTGCGAAGCAGTTTCCCGTTCCACCGCAGGAGAGAGTCCACTTTACAGGAGCAGGACCGGGAGAAAAGAGCTACAGCAGCTTAGTGTAATCTGCATAGACGATGATGGGCTGTTTAAAATTGCATAGCGGGTCTTACCTTTGTCATTCAGAATCCTCCTCATGGGAGCGACACAGCTCATCGTCTCAGAGAAATGCAGCTCAAGCAAGTATCAAGGGTCTGACTATTAAAGACAAACCTGTATCTGTGGCCCCTCAGAGTCTCTTGTTTGCTCTGCGCCGGGGTATCATGTAGTGTCCCGGTGAATTGGAGCACTTCATACTCTCATCACCCTCTTTGTCACGCCTGGTTTTGCTTTGGAGCATGTCCCGAGTTTGGGATGCCATGGCAACAATATGATAATGAAGGAGGCCTTTCCTCTCTGAAGCAAAAATAAAAAATATAGTCTTAAAATTTAGAGGCTTGTGTTGTTATTGTAAGACCTCTTTTAATGACTTTACCTTTCTTTAATTAGTTTCATTCATTCGTTAATGTGCATGTTTGATTTCTTAAATCAAACCGATCACCTGCGCAGTGTGTGTGTGTGTGTGTGTGTGTGTGTGTTTTTGTAAGGATACACACCAAATATCATGCGTTGCATGTCAGTATAGCATCATATATGACCGGTTAAACTTTACTCATACTGTCATACTGTCTCCTCATGAGTGACAGCAGGGAGGCAGATCAGATTGAGATTGCCCCCTGCTGGCCACAGCACTGCTTCACAATGCACCTGCAGGAACAGTCGTGAAGATTTATTACCTTTTAGCAAGACAGCTGGCATTTAATTAATGAGAACTATTTGTACTCTGTTTGTTGCTTCATTTAGAACAGGAACTACATAAGATGCTACACCTTGCCAAGGAATGTTAGTGATGGTTTGGTGGAGTGATATGAGGTGAAGCAGCACTGAGGTGATGTATCATGTTTGTTGTCCTGGACATAAAAGTGACCAGGTCACACAGAAGAAGATGTTTTCCAACAGACAGAACGTAATTTAATTCAGTAAAAGTCAAGATCATAGTCAACGCTGAGAGCAAGAGCCGGAGAAGCTGTTTCTTTGAGTCAGAGTGAAAGAAGGTAAACACACAAATGAAGTTCTTTCAACGTCATCTTGAAAACTTAAAATCACTTTTATCCAAAGCGACTTACAGAGAAGGGAATCGTACACACTCACACACTCATGGCAAAGCCTTTGGGAGCAATTTAGGGTTCAGTATCTTCCCCAAAGACACTTCCACATGCAGACTGCAGGAGCTGGGGATCGAACCACTGATCGTCTGGTTAGTGGACGAGCCACAGCCACCATGAGACTTCAGGATCAGCAGCTGTCTATCGTACCTGCAGAAGCTTTGTGTGTTTCTGTAGCGAACATGCAGAATTCATTGCTCAGCTTGCTTAAAAGCTGTGATTACATTTGCTTTTTTTATAAATCAGTTAGTGTGTCACCATTTTGTATGACATATAGAAACATTTGGACAAAGTAAGTATACCCCGTGTACAACTAAAGACAACTCACATCAGCTGTAGAAGTGATCATCAGCTATCAGCTGTAGTGACACTATCATAGACACTAGATCATAACGTCCTAATTAACTGAAGAGATGCTGATGAAGAGACAAACAAAGTGAACCTGGAATATCAAGTAAGACGTAGTAAACTGCTGATTCAACACAGTCAGAGAACAATAAACAATGGAAACTGTGAGTGAATCAGGACATTCAATACACCTGTGTCAGCCGCACACCTGCACCTACTTCCAGGATGTGTGCTCCATAATCCAGCAGTCATGTGACCTCCACTTCCAACAGTTCATAATAACCCGCCTGATAAACTGAAGTGAAAATTGTTTTAAATAAATGCATCGTCACAAAGCTGAACAGAGCTACTACTACTTCCTCCGCCTGTCCACCCGTGGCGTGCAGTGACTGAGTAAAGTGAAGTTGAAAATCCAGCTCTATTGGTTCCAGTGATGTTGGCACGTCTCGTCCCAGCCTCTGTGTTGCACGCTGTATGGAAAACCCCATCATGTCATGTGTGATTCTGAGCTATATAAATAAAATTATGTCTCAACTTGATCACGTCCCACCTACACACAGCGTGATGTATTAGCCAAGAACTGCGTGAGAGAACTCGCTCTGACTAAGTTAACCTTTAAACTGTTGCCAGATTTAACAAAGGTAACATCGTCTGGCACGCCACAATGATTCTGACGGTTGGAACTTTTGGTTTCTTTTTTTTACCATTTAAAAATCAACTCTTACTCTCTGTTAATTAGCACAATCCCCTCTGAGTTTCTTCATATCCAGGGAGTTTAAAATAAAAAGCCTGAAAAACTGTGTGTGCATCCTCAAAAGGACTTTCTCTGCAGCCAAAAAGTCTAAATTGGCTCTAATTTGTGACATTTTGCTGCATATCGTTTCAGTTTTTCTCCTCTAGTTAAAGTTTTCTCTTCAGCAAAGACAAAAATCTTTTCTCCTCTAGTTAAAGTTTTCTCTTCAGCAAAGACAAAAATCCCCTGAAATCAAAACCTAAAACACATTCTTGTTTAATCCTGAGGCTGTATGTCCTGTTTATTTGATTATAATGCTCAGCTGTGTGTCAGTGAACGCATCAGCAGCTTATTTAGAGTGAAAACACACGTTTAGTTGCAACGGAAAAGTGAAAATGTGCATTAAAATTTGAATTAATACTTACTTGTTTGGGATTTCTACATTCTATTCAATGCTAATGATAACTAGCTATGTTAAAATAACTTAATTAACATCACACTGAACTAAAAAAAATAAATCAACCAAACCATAAATCAAACATATGTAGTGTCTGTGTCAGACCAACAGAGGGAAACATTTCACAGGGTTACAGAGATGCTATGCAGCTTTATTCCTGCAGTGTGTGTGTGTGTGTGTGTGTGTGTGTGTGTGTCTGTGTGACCCATTTCAAAGCCACTTATTTGTTATTAAGAATGTATGAAGACGACTCTTCATATCAGCCTCTCTGCCGCATGAACACTGCGCAGACTGAACTCCAGCACCCACACAAGCAAAGACAAAACCACACCAGCAGTAACGCACGATGAAGGAGAACACAGGGTTGGTTTTTGTAGTTTACAAGTGCCTGGTACGTTACAGAACTTGCCAGAATAAAAGCAGGAGGGGGGAGAAGAAAAGAAAAAAAAAAAAACCTCAGTGAGCTTTTTGGGGGCCAAATGAGCCTCACTTCTCCACGGGTGTGAGAGTACAGCTGGAGAGATTATCCCATCCAACACGCGTCATCAATGTCGCCTCACAACAGGGCTCCAGTTACTCCCCCCATGTGCTGTGTTTGTGTGTGTGTGTGTGTGTGTGTGTGTGTGTTTGTGTGTGTGTATTCAATAATCGGCCCGGTTGGAGACGGCGGGTCGTGCGGCCATAAGCCGTCCTGGAATTTTCTCAATAAAGGACTAATCTTTACGGGAAGCTGTACAGTGCTGGAAGGAGTTTCTTCTCTTCTTTTTTAATCAGTTTACTTACAGAGTGACACAGAGTGTTATCCAATCACACCTTTCCTTTATACATACATGTTTATGTGTTGTAATAACTTTGTGACCTTGTGTGTGTGTGTGTGTGTGTGATTTATGGGCATTAATATACTCTGAAAGTGTGCACCATGTTTGGGATTTGCTCCCATTCGGACAAAACAACATTACTGATGTTGGGCAATAAGTTCTGGCCCAAAGTCGGGGTGTTTCAGTTCATCCCTAAGGTGCAGGCCAGTCATGTTGGAAAAAAAAAAACTGTTTCTTTACGGGCATGGAAACAAACTGTTGCCACAAAGTTGGAAACACAATATTGTCTAAAATATGACTGTATAGGTGTCCTGGTGGCCAAAGTTAACTTACACCCTTAAAAATAAAAGTTCAAGTTAGAAACTAAAGTGGTTCTTCGTGGTGATGTCATTTGGGAATGTGGGAACATGGCACTTTCCATATAGAGCAGATCTAGAGTGTACTTTTTCTAATATTATTTAGAGAAACCAAACAAGTCCCACCATGAGCAAACACTTGGCACTAGAGAAACCAAACAAGTCCCACCATGAGCAAACACTTGGCACCAGTGGCAAGGCAAAATTGTTTAGTTTTAAGTTTTAAGAGGCAGAAAACTCAAGCAGAACCCGGATCATGGCGAAGAGACAATTATATTTCTATCCTAAGTGAATCAATAAACTCTTAAAGAAAGGAAGAACACAATGGAAGTGCAAACTATTCCTACTCCATCCATCCATCCGTCGTTCCATCCATTCATATCCAATACGTGCTCATGTTCGGGGCTGGAGCTGGTCCCATTGGGTTACGTGCTGCCAGATCATCACGGGGCTGACACACAGAGACAAACAACCATTTACGCTCACATTCACAACTAGAGTCACCAATGAACTGGAGGAAACCCAGGCAGATACGGGGAAAACGCGTAAACTCCACACAGAAATGGCCCAGGAACCTTCTTGCTACTTTCCTACTCTGTGTATGTTAATGTACATTAGTGAGTTATTGAAGTCTTGATCTGTTAAAACATGCTCGTTGGTACGTTATGAATTATTTTGGACGCGTTGTGGAAAAAGTCACATTTTCAGATGTAACATTCTTTTATTTGTTGGGTAACCACTGTCAACACTGTCCTGCGAGTCTATTCTCGGAAGATTAAAAGGAAGTTTGGAAGACCGGACTTCCTCCTGGGATCTTTTTGTGAACATACATATAAAAATATACATGCCTGTGAATAATGCCTGTTTAGATTTCAAGCATAGCTGAGGACCTCCTGGTTGTCTTTCTTACTTGTTGTCATGAACCAGAGATTTCTTTAAAATCACACAAAAAAAAAATCAAAAAGAGGCCAGGACTAGTCAGGGGAGTGTCCACATACTTTTGGTCACGTAGTGTATTTATTATGGTAGGTTTAGTGGCGCTCATCCGGGTTGGGTTTGATCTCTCTCACTCACCAAGACCCAATTATAATCTATTAGACACACACACATACACAGACACACACCCTAACACAGTCTTTAACCATTGTGGCCGAGCGGAGAATGACGCTTTTGTGTCAAATACAAGGTCAGAACTTCGCCGCTACATCACGGCCAAATTTGCAAGTAATCTTATTATTTGTGTAACATGAGCGAGAGACACAGAGAGAAAGCAATACACAGAGAGAGAGAGAGAGATGGCACGGAGTCGAGCAGATTAAAACCAAGATCGCTTGATATGGTTTAACATCATAAATCCAGTTCCAGTTCACCTGCAGATACAATAGTAACGTGATCCAACTTTTCCTCCTTTCTCAGTTTTCCTCGCGGTGTGTGTGTGATGGCTTGATTGTGCCCACTTGTTGCAGGTGAATAGATACACTTCCCCCGTCCCTTTGTGTGTCTTTGTCAGACGGTTTTTTGGAGTACCAGCAGATTTTTTTTTTTTTTTAACCTGGGAATCTCTGTTCTTTGTGTCTCAGGTCTCTCTGTCTTTTGTGTAGCAACCAGGGCAGGGTCTGAGCTGCTTATTGTGGGAAGAGTTTGCTTTTGTTTACACCCTGTGAAAAGGCTGCATGTGCAGGTCTCAAAGTCTCCGTGTGTGTGTATGTAAACTAACAAGTCACGGAGCCATAATTAAAAGATAACTCTAGTTTATTACAAATTGGGGCTTTTTTTTTTTTTTTTTTGTAAATTAGTTTTGGCAATCATCATTTCTGTAACTTTCAAAGGAACAATTAAATATTTCCTCTTACACTGTTATGAAGAGATAGATGAGAAGACTGATTACATTCTTTTATTTGTCTGGTAAACTAAAACTGGAAACTACAGCCAACACCTGGGGACATGGTTAGCTGAAAACGAAGACTGGAAACACGGGAAAACACCTTGTTGTGCCAAAGGTCTGAAAGTCTCCTCTTATTTTTCTTCCTGGTGGTCCAAACCTCCTGTGGTGCAAACACTAATACTCCCCTCACAGCTCACAGTCCAGACAACCCGGCTAACAAACGGAGCTAACAGCAGCTACATCTGGCAGCAGTACAGGAAAGTCAGAAAGCCATCAGAGAGAAAACCAGAAAACATTTCCTCCAAAAAACATGATCCAGTTTCACCAAAATCTGTGAAATAGTGCCGTGAAGCGTTACGTACTCCTCACGGGTCGTAACCAGAGCCCAAAGTTACACAGTGTGAGAACAGATGCACGAATGACAGAGACACCATTGAGTTATTTTATGGTATAAATGTTACACAGTGCTGCCAGGCGGATTTTAGGCAGAGGCTGAGCTTGTTTACCCCGATTCCATCTGTCATTTTAACACCTGAATATGGAAAACGTAAATAAACATATTTCTTACATATTACGTACGACTTTGCACTCGCCAGAGTAATGGCTGAGATCTTGGACAGAAGACTGAGGAGGTTGCAGTTGACACACACAGTTTTCCTCTGCGATCAGCATGAGTGCCTGTTTCACCTACAAATAAAGTGGTTTAGATAAACCAGCTGTAGTGATGATGCCACGTTTCCAGACCTCTGCAGTGAGTTATCATAATCAACAGAAACAACGGCCTTAAACTGCAAATATAGTCAAGGCGTTCAGGTGTAATAAACCTGAATTATCTTCTCTATTAAAACTCTAACAGATGCGACTCGTTCGTTTTCCAACAGCAGGAAGGACAGCTCAGCATTTTTACTTCAGCATTTCCGTTTTCTACTACTTTTAATAATAAGTTATGACGCGTCATTACAAAAAATAAGATTTTGTGATAAATTCACAAGTATAAAAAGTACCAGGTGCAACATTAAAAATATGCACTTGATGTTTGAATCTGAGGCTTTTACTTGTAACGGAGAACGAATTAATTAATGAAACCTGAATCGCCTCTTTGCATGAAGAAAATTGATAAAGATGTCGAGTACAAGTTCAGACCACGTGACCTTGTCATGCTGCATGGGACGAAGGATGTGATGCCTCTTTTAGTCTTCTGCCTGGGCACGCTATACCTGAATTTAAAAGTGCCACATTCAGATCACTGCAGTTTTATATATGGGGTATATTTGGAACCTTCCTCAAGGACTAAACCAGCACCACCCTAACTTCCACCCTCCATACCGTGGACTGTGCCACCCTCCGATTCCCGAACCACGTCCCTACAGACTGAGTCAGTCACGTGAGTAATACTTCACTGCACATTTGCTTTCAGAGTTATCGTACCAACAGGTTTAACAACCCTGTCCAGTTTGTTCTTGTTTCACCACAACACTGAATACAAAAGGTCAAAAATACTGTTGTAAAACAAAGCCAGCATCATTATGCCATGTTCAATTATGTTGTAAGGTTCCTTAAAAGTTTGAGATGTTTTTCGGGCCTTTGCAAACCCGGTGTTAGCATTCCATGTGATGAAGTTTCTCCTAAAATCTGTGATAATTTCTTATTTTTTTGATATTTAAAATGAATCTCTAGACACCAGCTGCACAAGTGATTCATCTGTGTAACTTTTATTTCCACATTATTTCAGTAAAACATCTGACTGTTTGTTTTTGTTTTTTTTTAAGCTCATGTTGAAGTTATTCTACTGCCAGCCACAATTTGTGCAGATGACTGCGCTGTATAAACATGCAACAGTATCTTAAAAGAAGTCTCCACTGGTGATGGATTACCTAACTTAAGCAAGTCTCTGCAGGTGGATCCTCGTACTGTAAAGAAGAAAATTAATGAAACAAGTTGCACATGATGGAAAAACACTGCACGGACAATTGAGGTTGAATATAATTTGCTGTAAACGAGCTGGATGTATGTTTTCCTGCATGTGTCAACCGTCTGCCTGCGCGCTGTTACTCCACAACCTGAACGATGACCACACACACACACCAATAAACCACTTCACTGTTTCCACCTGTGATAATAAAGTCAGAAAAGTTATCAGTGAAACTTATTATTACAGAGATAAAACCGTGCAGCTCTCGCCTTTTATTAACGATACGTGCTTCTGTGTTTGCACACTTTCTTTCAGAGTTCTGTTAAGTAAGCATTAAAGTGAAATGTATTGAGCAACACGTCCAACGGCCCCGGCCTCCTCCCCTTGCCAGAGTTCAGCCGCTGGTGTTGAAACGTTATTTCTCTGTGTGAGCACGTCTGACTCAATCTCAGTTTCCTATACGCACGCACACACACACACACACACACACACACTCAAAAGTTCCCTACTGTGTGGGTGTGTGTGTTGGGACTTTATCTGAATGTATGCATGTGTGTTAATGTGCGTGTGTTGTTACTCTAAACAGAAATCCAGCTTCCTCACTTCTCTCTTCAGCCTGTCAGTTGGCTGACCACGGATGTTACTGCTCGCTACAGGTCTCTCTCTCTCTCTCTCTCTCTCGCTCTCTCTTTCTCGGTCTGTGTCTCCTTGACAACCCGGTGTCACAAAGACGTTGTGCCCCAACCACGCACCTGAGATCAGGGGAGGGAGGAAGTGCAAGGAATTCAGGTAGGCAAACACACACACACACACACACAATGCTGAATGAGAGGAGGAGGTCTGGAGTGTTGAAACGTCTCTGCATGATCAAACAAGTAAAAATGAAAGAGAATAAAGGGTGGAGAGAGAAGAAGAAGGAGAAGAAGTTAAACTATGAAGGGTTAGAATAAGAATCACAAGTCGAGCCAGTTTACGTGCAGTCTGTGTTTTACTTTCAGTTCAGGTTGAGAGCAGCAGGTGAGAAACTTTTCAAAGTCTCACATTTCCTCAGTTTCATCCTCACGCTGACAGCTAAACACAGGAAATCTGAGCGAGCTGTTATTACGCAAAGTTGTCATTACAGCGGGATCTGCCTACCTACGTCAACACCTAAAGACAGCGTGTCATCGTGACATCAGGAGTGTGTGTATTTGTGAATGACCATAAAAAAAAAAGAAACCACACAAAAAAACCTTGGCTTGTTGACCCATGTGTGTGTGTGTGTGTGTGTGTGTGTGTGTGTGTGTGTGTGCGATCATCAGGTAATAAGCATGCGGTGGACGTGAGCGATCATGTGGCGTGAGGTTTTTTTGAAACTAGGTGTGCAGGAAACACTTTAGAGGAATGCTGCTGTGGCTGAAGAGATTCAGGTCTGGCTGTTTGTGTGCTCACACACACACACACACACACACACACACACACACACACACGTATATACACACCGTTTGGCCAGGGCCACAGGAGGATAGCATTTCCCATCCGGAATGATAGGAGGAAGGGAGGGTGGTGGAGGGAGGTGTGTTGGGGATCTGGGCAGTCAGATTCTGGTTTGGTGAGTTTCAGGAGCAGGCGGTGTGTACACCATACACAAGATCGAAAGAGAGAGAGAGAGAGAGAGAGAGAGAGGGACGGGAAGAGAATGAAAAGAGAAGACTAAACACTTGTGAGGAAGTATTTGGAGGGTGTAGGTGACGAACGGCGTGAGCTCCAGCTCCAGCAGCTCCAGCAGCAACTTCACTCAACATCATGCAACCTTGGCTGGAGTGACGCGTCAGCTATGGTGTGCTGTAAGGAAGACAGACTGTTGATTTTGTTTGTTTTGGGTGGAGAGGGTATTCTCTGAGATCATTAGCGTGTTCGGGACTTGTTCCTTTTTTCTTTTTTTTGGTCTCCCCTCCCTCCCTCCCTCCCTCCCTCCCTCGCCTCTCTCCCCCTCTCTCTCTCCTCGCTTCTGAGGAATGTGGGGCTTATGTCAGTGAGAGTCAGGTACAGACTCACTAATTACCACTGCCATTCCTCCCTCCATCTCTCCCTCCCTCTCCCTCTCTTTCTTTCTTTCTCTCCAGCTCTTTGCCTTAACTCCACCACCTTCAGCGCTCACTCTCTCTCCTCCACTTTGGGATCCTGTGCGCTCGCCTCCCTCTCTCACCCTCCTCACCTTCCCCCACCTCTCTCTCTCTCTCTCTCTCTCTCTCTTGCCTCCTGCTGTTGCGTCTACAAACGCTGTCGTGACTGGAGCAGAGGAGAGGACAAACAGAGAGGATCTGAGTCAGAATCCAAAAAAACACCAAAAGGAGAACAGAAACTCTGACTTGTCCTCTCTCTCCTCTCATTGTGTGTGTGTGAGTGTGTGTGAGTGTGTGTGTTTTGTTCGATGTGTCTGATTGTGCTCTGGTGGACCTGTCATTGAAGACAGGAGGCGCATTGACAGCAAACCAGAGGCCCGGAGAAAAACCTTGACAGACAGCCGCGCAAAAGGAGGAGAGGAAGAGAGGAAGGGAAGATGAGAAAGTGACAAGCTGGATCGTTGCTTTTTAGAAGAACCTACAGCGGCGACACAGTGACTACACGTCCCATCATCCTACAGGTTGGCCCGGGAACTCATCATGTGTCTCTTCTTCTTCTTCTTCTTCTTCTGTCCTTTCTGGTCTTGATTCTCGTTTTAATCTTACCCGGTTCTGCTGTTAGTTATGGTGTGTTTTCTCACCTGCAAGACTACAAACACACACACACACGCATGCACACACACACACATGCACACACACACACACACACACACACACACACACACACACACAGTGGGTATCTGGAAGGACATTTCTTCAGCTGGTCCAGTGTTCACACTGACCCAGCTGACTGCTATAACCTTCACTGCAAGGTTATGGGACAGGGACTCGATGTTTATTTGTGTGAGGATGTGTGTGTGTGTGTGTGAGATCAGTTGCTGTCTTGTTGAATGTGTGTGTGTGTGTGTGTGTGTGTGTGTGTGTGTGTGTGTGTGTGTGTTTCAGAAACTGGTTGAGCAAGAAGGTGCCAGTCAGTTAGCCTTGGGTGTCCTGTTGTTGTACAAACGGGATTTAATTGGGCGAATACATGTGTGAGTGCACGTATATTACATGATTTGAGTCACTTGACACTTGGCCCAGACTCTAGTTTGCGACGTCCACGAGATTATTAGATCAAATTAAGAAAAAGTGTCACTTGCTCAACTGTAAATCTGGGCACTTTTTTGATTCATGTGTCTCTACAGATGCATTTTATCGCGACCTCTTTCACAAGATCTTAAACTTCTAGAAAAGGATCATTTCCTAAAAACTTTTACAACATCCTCAACCTCCGAAAATCTTGCCAAACACGAAATAAGTTGTGGAGCTGATGTGATAAATGAGGGAAAACACACATGTAAAATAATCTTGGAGATGCTGTAACGTGAGCGTAAAGTTTTTGTTTCCTTCACATTTCCCGTAACTCACCGAGTGTGAGGAGAACAGGAAGGTTCACCTGTGAACACACTCCTTTTTGTGTGTGTGTGTGTGTGTGTGTGCGTGTGTGTGCGTGTCCTCCATCTCAACAGGTGACCGGCTTCTTTGTGAATACTGTAAATACTTAAAGTTTAAGGCGTGTGTGTGTTGATGTGCTAGTCAGACCTGATGAAGCGATGACACACGGCTTGTTCTGAAACCGCCGCATGCAAAAACAGATAGCAGTGAAATGAGTTTATGATAGTTACTAATTCAAATGGACCCGTCTGCCTGTCTGCCTGTCTGTCCGTCAGTCGGGGTCAATGCGGATTACATAAAGAGGGTTCAAGAGGTGAACCATTTTTCAGAACGATACTTATCTCTCAACTCACTGCATCACATTCCACGATTGTAAAAAGAGACAAACAGTTGTCCAAGGCAGGAATTTATATCTAGACGTTTTTTTCTTCTCTTTCTTTCTTCTTCTTCTCTCTGGCGTGACCTTAATGGTATCATGTTTGGGTCCGCTCTGGTTTCAGGAAGACAGACAACTTCGGAGAAAAGATCTCTTTTGTTTTTTCGAATGTGACGAAGGTTACGCAGAGGAAAGCAGGAAGCCGATGGGAAGTTATTATTCAGCAAACGTCAGGTACAAGGAAGAGAAAGAGCGTTTTTACACACACACACACACACATGCGTCGTATATGGTCATGTCACATGACTGTCACATGATCATCTCATGCTCATAATGGGGAAGCAGACGATGACAAAGCCGTGTGCCTAATCCACCAAATACTGAGGCAGAAATCTAAAATGCACAGAGAGAGAGAGAGGGAGAGAGAGGGGAACCTGTTAGCACTATTGTGTTGTTTATGAAACACCTGTAACAAGATCTGATCACCCTCTCTCTCCTCCCTCACTCTCTCTTTCTGTTTGTCACAAACACACATACCTGGAAAGCACAATGGCCACATTCTTCCCCCTCAGTCGCTCTATCCCTCTCCACCTCCCCTCTCTCTCTTCAGCTCTCTCCCCTCCGAAACGCCGAACGCTGGACGGCAAGAGGGAGGTCGAAGCAGGTAAAAAATGAGGGCGGAGAGGCCTTTTTTTCTAAAAAAAAAACTCATTTTGTTGACAAATTTATGCTTTAAGAGGAGCAGAGTTGGACGGGCAGATGCTCTGGATTGTGAGGCATTTGGATTTCTTCCTCGGGCAGCAAAGATAGAAAGAATAAAACCTGAAGATCAGCAGTAAGATGGAAGGAAATTGTGACAATGTATTGCAGAAGAAATGATATTCTGGATTTTTGGAGAACAATGTAACATCAACATTGTTAAGACAGTGACAACATCTTTTCTTAAAAATCCCACAAATGAAAAGCAAGAAAAAAACTCTGTCTATCACGGGCAAACCTGTGAACCAGATAACGCATTCACACTCTGATACAAGAGCAAAACATCTTTCCAATCCATTAAAACGTCCCGACGTAAACCGATGCTGCAGCGTCCACGTTAACGTCATTAGCAGCTGCCATTGTTGTTCTCACTTCCCACGCTACTGCAAAAAACCACGCCTGCAGCTTGTGACGTAGCTGCCAATAGCTCCTCACAGGACGCTGATTCGGACACAAGTGCATAGCCTGAAGCCTGATCTCATGAGCCTAACTGCCCTGTGAGATTACCCCAAAACAACCACTGATCCAACACCTCCAACTACAGGATTATTTTGCTTTTTTAGGTCTTAGGTGTGCACCATCAACATCGTAGTTTGGGTTTGTTAATGTTAAAGAACCCCGACTTCCCCTAGACTTGTAGCTCTACAACGCTGTCACACTATTTCCTGATAAACTGACTTTTTATTTAGCATCTTTCTGATCTACCAGTCACTCAAACTTGTCACATTCATACACTCACACAGATGACAGAGGCTGCCACGCAAAGTGCCAACTGCTCATCATGAGGTGGTTCAGAGCCACGGCCGCGTCTTCTAGATTTCAAATCAAACCGTGATGTTTTTGGTTGAATTCGTCCTCTAAAACTGTTAAGTGTAACCCATGCAACAATGATTCACATCACTGATCTCTGATCTGCCACCTTTATATTGAAGGTTTGGGCGTGAAACTACGTGATGACGAGGAATGCATCCTCCTTTTAGTATGAAAAAACAGTCTCCTGGGTCAAAGTCACACGCTTTGTGGACGAAACCACCAACCCCCACCTTCTCCATTAGAGGTTTTCTGTCTGTGCAACAACGTCACACTACTTCTGCCTCATCTGCTGACAGACAACAGTCATTATTCACATGCAGCAAGACCACAGAGGGTCCTCGTTTGGTTCAATGCGAGCATAGGTCATTTTTTACAAAAAAAGATTACCAATGCTGTCGGCATTCTGGTAAGGACTATGCCTAATTTGTGCAAATACTGAGTAATATTGAGAGTTTTACCTCAGGAATTTTGTTGCAACATTTCTTTTCATAATTTATATCAGCATCACCCTGGTTTCCTAGAAATTACGTTTCTATAAAACTAATTTGCAGCAACAGCAAATATGTTTTGATGGAAACACGAGCTGCCTCGACTGTTTTTGTTGTCAACATGACGGCAACCTGACAAGTCCAAGAAAAAAAAAAGATTTAAATCAAACTTATGCACTAAATGTTTTTTCTATATTCACTTGAAGCAACTGAAGCGTTACTAAACATTCTTACGGTTATGTTTAGACTCTTGTGGTCTTAGTTTAACACTAAAAAAAGCTCAAAAATAGCTTGAAGCATGCAGCATTTCTTTACTTTATTAACCTAAACAAGCCGTCCTGTGCTCTTAACACACATTAACCCACTCAACCACGCACCTAAATGTGCCATAAACGGGAACAGATATCACTGTTTTATTGTACTTTCTTGGAGACAGACCTCCCTGTAAAGCTGTTGTCATAGGGATTATATTTTCAGTTGCTCATGGCGATTATCCGGAGTAACAGCGAGAGGATTAAATGTCACTTTTTAATCACTGCATCCACCACAAACAGACCAAACCAAGCCTCCAATATATTCCAGTCTGAGTGCATTCGACCCCCGAAACGTGATGTTTTCGTAACGACGGCGAAGCCGAGATCAGATATTGCGCAACCGTGTCTCTCTTCTGAGAACGTGGTGGGACCGGCGGACGCTGTTGAGTGTGTAAACAGGTGACATCCACTCACTGTGAAGGCTGGATCAACACTCCTCCGCCTCCTCCTCCTCCTCCTCCTCGTCCTCCCCTCTTCCCCCCTACACCCCCGCCTTCTGCAGTTCAACCTTTGACCCCTGCGTAACCCCTCCACCTCCTCCCTGTCCGGTGACACCGCTGAACCCTCCATCCTCCCTCCTCCCATCCTGCTCGCCTCCCTCCTTCCCTCCTCTGTCCTGCAACCTGCTCGTACTCTAATGCTGTTATTATGCTTCATTTCACTGCTAGTTTTCTTCCGCCTCCTCCTCCACCTCCTCCTCGTCTTTCAGCTGGACGGGGTTTGCGTTTGTTACTCCGATGGGAAGCATTACTGATTGCTTCAGTTGTTCCCTTCCCTTCCCTTCCCTTCGTGCAATGATTGAGGACGAAATCCTGCAACATTTCTGCACGGAAACAAGACATTTCCCCTGAAATCTCTTTAAGAGGAGCTCTCTTTATGACCAGTGTGGGCAGGAGCAACAAGTACAGCAGCTAATAAACACTTTAATGCACATTTGGGCACGCTGGCATTGTTTTAAAACAGACTCCAAAAAAATGTGAACCTGTCCTTTAGCGCAGAGCATCCAGTTGCCTGTTCTCAAACAGGCTCTTCTCTGCATACCTGTTGCTACACACAATGGGCTAGTTGTCTGGACAGCAGGCCAAGAGGCAAGGTGTGTGTGTGTGTGTGTGTGTGTGTGTGTGTGTGTGTGTGCATGCGTGCAATGGGTGATTTGATTCTGGCAGGGAAGTCGAGCAAATGCAAGCGGTGTTGAGGGGTGTGTGGAAGTGAGTTTAGGTTCGGGAGGGGGGGACAGAAACTACCGGTGCTACACTGCATCCCGTGATGAAGTTCCAACGCCAAACACACACATGAACATGGACACACACACACACACACACACATGCACCTACTCTGCCCACCTCCACCCCTTCACCACCAACCAACCACCCCCCCGTCCTGGCAGAATGGAATGTTCCTCGGGCCGAGACTGACTCTGTGAACCCATTCACAAAACTGACACAAGTGGCCAAACTACGGCCACACACACGCACACACACACACACACGCACACACACACACACAATCAGGCTCATCCCTCTCTCTTTCTCCTCGTCTGTCCTTCACACGCCTCCTTCCTCCTCCTTTTGTTTCCCGTCATTCGGCAGGTGAACAGGTTCGATTGATTTCACAGCATTTTAGTTTTTTTTTTCCTTCTCGTCTTCTCGTCATGAAACTCCTGTTTCGGTGTGAAGGTGTGAGTGAAACTGTTTAGCAGTTTAGCTATTGTGTGCTGAAGGATCTGTATTTAAGAGGAGGGGGAGGGGGGGCGTTAGCTGAAGTTGGCCGACACTGAATTCCTCCAGCTTTTCATTCAGCCTCTTATCTGCCTGTTTTACTTTTCCCTTCTCACTTTCCTGGATGGTGTGTACGTGTATAGGTGTGTGTGTGTGTGTGTGTTGTCAGAGAACAATTCATCTCTCCAGGAAATGAGGTTGAAAATCGCAGGTGTAAGATCGCCAGAAGTTGATGAAGGTGATGTTCCAATTAGTCAATAATCTTTTGATCCTTGAGATGCGTTGCTTAATCCTGTTTGATTGCAGACAAACGCTGTCATTACATCTGACACATAGGCCTCTTTAAATGATCGTTGTAGGCTGTTGTGACCGCGGGGATTTGAGATTTGGGGAAACTAGATCGTGGTCGAGACAAACGCGGTCATGTTTGCTGCACTTAATGAAGGTGGAGTGTGAGACGCAGTGATCCACACTAATTGGGACACATGCTCCTGAGAAGTGATGGAAGTAGGTTGTGTGAAGAATAAAAGAAAAGTGAGAAGCGAGAGAGGAGCATCTCTGGTTTCCTTTCGAACCTGCAGCCTCAACACGCTGCAACGATATTTCATTTAAAGGTTTAATGGAAATTTAAAAGGGTTTTGACGTTAAGGAGAAGTGAATGGCTGAAGATGTGGAGGAGGGATGTCGTTTTCCTAAAGGAAAAAGGAGAGTCGGCATGTCGGGAGATTCTCACAGGCTCCCAGACGACCTAGAATAAGACGTGGAAGGGATGATGGAAGAGAGGATGAATGGATGAGGTGGGAAAGTGAATGAATAAAAGGAAGGCGGGACGGAGGGTGGCTTTAGAAAACTGAGACAGGGCCAGAAGAGTAGGACAGGTATAAGCAGCTTTACAGGTGATTTGAGGTGTGGCCATGCTCCCGTACCAAAGAAATAAAAACAACAAGACTTCAAATCATTTTCAAGCTACACTGACTGACGTAATCAGGTGGATCTCACGTATTATTCTCTCACACTATGCACCTTTGTGCTCTGACCTGTCACCTGCAGGAAGCATGTAACACACAACCAGCTATTCTGACGGACTAGTAAGTCATACTAGCTGGCGCTTGCTTGATGTTTGGCTCTTGGCAAAGTTGTTGACTCACTAGTACAATTTGTACGCAGAGTAAGCAGGTAAGATATGCCACAGGATCTTTGTTTTCACTTCCAAATATGTGATTTACACGTTATGGCCAAAAATCTGAATTTAACATTCGATTTGTTTACGACCTGTCAGACTGTCTGATCTGTTGTCTTTAAAACTTACTAGAACAAGATGCAAACTGTCTACTGCACGCTGGTTACACTCCATCACATGATAGTTAGTGTTGTTTTCCAGTGTTGGAAGAGAGGACAGTCACCCGTGTTGACGCTGCAATGATTACTGGCCAGATAATCAGCGGCTTCAGTGTGGTTATAAGTCATGAGGATGACTCTGTTTCTTCTTCTATTGTGCTTTAGTCCTTTCTTCATCTCTCTCTCTCTCTCTCTCTCTCTCTCTCTCCTTCCTTGTCTCTTTGACCTTGGCAGTGATTGTAGCACCTAAACACACAATGCTCCTGCCCTGTCATTGGCTAGTGACAAGCCACATGACTGGAGTGTCAGCTGATCCAATTGTAGGCAAAAGGGGAAACTTCTTTCATCAGGATGGAAGGAAGAAAAAAAAATGCAGGACTTTAAAGTCAGATCCTGTGTGTGTGTGTGTGTGTGTGTGTGTGTGTGTGTGTGTGTGTGTGTGTGTGTCTCTTTTTGTGCTGAGTCATTACTGTTAATCATAAGTGGGACGCCGGGATTGGTTGACGGCCGTTGCAGGATGTGAGGTGACCCTTTGAATGAGGAAGTGTTACAACAGCACAGAGGCAGACTGTTGGCACGAGTGTAGTCTTACTGTCGGGGGATCTTTCATGCAGAACGTTTTTAAACTGAGCATTGTTCAACACACACACACACACATGCACACACACACATGCACTGTGTGTGACATGCGGGTTGTGTGTTTAAGTGTGCGACACCCTGTCGTGTTTGCTCCCTCTGTCGGGACGTCGATGAGAGGGTCAGCTGCAGAAGATTGTTTGAACCAGTTTTGGAGTTTTTAAATTTCAGCTTTAAACTCTGTGAAGTTGTTAAAAAATATGTTATTGATTGATTTTTTAAAAATCGGAGCATGGCCCTTCTAATTAAAATTAAATCTCAGTCCAGTTCAGTTTTGATTTTAAGTTTTTTAAGTCACGTTTGCTGATTTGGTTTCAATTTTTTAATCGTGGAAATGAAAGAGCTCGTTCATTTCAACATCGATATTGTTCCCGTAATTTCACGTCGTATTAGTTGTCCTTTTTGTTTCACTATCAGTATTTCTTTGATTTTTCCATTTCTAGTAGCGCAACAGAAGAAGAAGAAGTAAGGGCGTGTTGAGACAGACAAAAAAAATAGAATTTAAAATGTTCAAAATGTTAAACTGTTGTTGTTTATCGGTCAAAAAAGTGGAGCAGGGCTTCACTAATTATATTTCTTGATTTATTTCCATTAATTCTGAATGTTTAATTTGAATCCAGCTCAGTTTTAGTTGACTTTTTCACGTTAAGTCACATTATCAGATTTTAGTTTCAATTTTGATTTTGTGGAAACGAAAGCACTGTTCATTCATTCTTTTCATTAACCTGGCAACATTACAAACTTCATTAGCTTTCATTATTATTGTTTATGTAATTATATCATGTCATAAAAGTGCAACCGAAGTTTAGGTTTGTTGAGACACACAGGCAGATATATAGTGTTTATAATATATATATATATAAAGTGTTTCTATGTTTATGTTTCCATTAACAGTTAGCAAAGACTTTAAGTTTATGTCATCTCTCACATTGTTTTATTCAGCGTTTCTGCAAACATCATA
This sequence comes from Larimichthys crocea, assembly GCF_000972845.2. Classification (NCBI taxonomy): domain Eukaryota; kingdom Metazoa; phylum Chordata; class Actinopteri; family Sciaenidae; genus Larimichthys; species Larimichthys crocea. Next base: position 1,108,884 of record NC_040020.1, read on the forward strand.
TCGAAGTGATGACACAATGTTTAAATCGCTGCTTAAATTTGTCTTTTTACTGCCGCATGAAGCATAACTGTCATATCGGTAATGCATTTCATCGACTACATTAAAGCTGAGGCTGAAAGTTTGACACAGATCCTAATCGTTTCTTAAACAGAGTTATCAGTTTGAAAGGTTGCTGAGTGGAAACTGACACACAAAACAACGAGTTGCGTGTTTATGTGCTCGAGAGGGCGGAGCGTAGATCCTGATATGAATATAGAAACCTTTGAGGAATAAATGTTTTATTACGATATTTATAGCAGTATCACCATTTTCCGGACATAAATATCTTAAATAACAAATATTGTGTGAAGTCAAATATACTTGAAATTGTGTCAGTAAAACACATAGTGTAATCTCTTTTGATTATCGACCATCATGCACAGCCGTATCATATTTCTATACGTGAGTTTGTGTCTGTTACTCTGCAGACAGCAGACACAAAGGAAGCAGACTCTTCTTCAGACTTCCCTCATCCGTCTCGGTGACCGTTGTAAAGCTGTTTGTGTGCAGCTTCGTATCAGACCCGTCAGGCGGGTTCCCACATGTCTCTATGACCATCTTCTCACCGCTGTCCTCAGCGCATGACTTGCGACTTTATCACAGAAGCACGGTTTGGTAACACTTTATATTCCAGGATTTACAGTGTTGCATGAGTCAAATACCAAAAGAAAATACTTACATGTCCTTACTGTTTAGTAAACAAGTGAGAACAAGAGAATAATGACCGGGTCTTTTAAATAAATGTGGGTGGATCAAACATAGCTAAGCATAATTCCTTCTTCTAAGAACACATTTTTCACTTAATTTAACATCATGAAACAACAATTTAAAGCCCAAAGATAATCAAAATATTTTCAGTTTTTCTTTGATGGATGTCAGATTTTTAGAGCAATCTTCCCTGAGCAAATGGTAAAATAATTTGTTTTCTATGGGACTTTATCTGTCACAATAAGGAACAACACTTACAAATCCAAAGAACAGGCTAAATCAACTATGTAATCTGCTGCTGTTATGTCGTCGTCCTTCAGATTAGTGCCTATTTTCTTCAGGCTTAATTCCCCTGAGCCATGGTGAGACCCATGTCATGATTTTAGGGATGTGTATTATAACCTCTCCGTCTAAAAAGATCACTGTAACCTCAGTTTTGGTGTCACGACTGTGAAATTCCACAAAGTTTCTGCAGATTATCATATGTGTCCAGTGTAGTCGGACCTTCCTCTAAGATACCCGTTTTTTACTCCCTTGTTCCCCGTCGTATTGTTTTCTTCCACTGAATCTACATATAAATACCAGCAGGAACTTTATTTGGAAGATGATTCATGCAACAAAATTACTCATATAAATCGTGGACTGCATGATAAAGTTCAGGTTATTGTCCTCCCTTCCCGTTTGCACCCTAAGCTATGTCAGGGCGTGTTAACAGATAATGAATGACGACATAGCAAAACACCGTTCTGTAATCATGTAATCATGTTTTACTGTAAACGAATATACACTTAAAACATCCCGATAGCTGCTTGCAGGCATTTTTCCACTTGTTTTGTTTTTTAAGGAGGTTTTTCCTCATTGTTTTTTTTTTCAGGGAACTGATGCGATCTTGGAGATTGGACTACACAAAGATAGCTCTCCTTACTTGGCTTGATACGTGTGTGCGTGAGAGAGTGTGTTTGTGTAATATATTGTGCCTGTAATAAAGTCATCTTGGTCTGTGTATCGTGCTCTTTTAAAATAGGTTTATGACTGCGTACGGCCTTAAACTCCAACCTTGTTACACCCTGTTGAGGAGAGAATAGATTTCTCCATCTGTAAACTTTGAACTGGCTATCTACATAGACTGTGTGTGTGTGTGTGTGTGTGTGTGTGTGTGTGTGTGTGTGCTGCCAAAAAGGCAAGAATCAGTGATTGCACGTCCTTCATTAACAGAGTCATTGGTTAATGTGTCACTTGTACAATGGCAGTGGCACACACAAACACACACAGACACACACTTAAGTATAACGGCACCCCGTCTGATAAGAGTATACTGTAGGTCCCCGTTCTCTTTAGGGGTTATTAAAGGTTATGTACACTTCCACACATTGTCAACGTGGTCTCCTTCCTATTCTCTTTGACCCTCTCTGTGTTTCTGGCAAATATGGCTGGAATGTGACAGCAAGCCCGTCTAGTTTGCATTCTCTTTTATCTCCATTGTGTTTATCAGTGTGACGCCAGCAAAGTGACTTTCAATTCATACTTAATGCAACCTGAAAAACTAAAACCTGTCGGCACTTTGTGAGCTGAGACGACAGTGTAATTAGTTTTTTTTGCAAAAACATTTCACGGTTCAAGCTTTGCAAATGTGATTTGAAGAGAATTTTTATTTTTTTTTTTGCAATTTAGCGCCCCCCAGTCTCGGAGTGTAAGACTAAAAGTCAGTCACTCTAATTTTTTCTTCTTAGCTTCCTCCGTCAACTTCGACAACCTTTTCAGTCTCTTCGCCTCTGTCATTATGTCCATAGAGGCTGCTGAGCCTGGTTGCATTGCCCAGCTCCGGTTCATGCACGACACTCACATTCACCCACGTCCAGGCCTAAAGCCTTGTCTTCAGTGTAGCATCAAAATAATCAGCGTAATAGTGTAACTGTCCCTTACATTTTCCTGATTATACTTATATACTTCACTGCATCTCAATTCACGCAGGACTGTTACTTGTTCCGGTCTGTCATATGTAAGGAAAGAATCTGAATACTTCCTCCAGCAGTGCATTTTACAGTCTTTTAGATAAATCAGCATGTGGAGGCAAACTTCTTTCAACTTAAAGATTCAAATTAAAGTAACTTTTGGCTGTTGCGTTGTTAAAATTTACTTAAAGTAATTTGTCATCTGTCATCTGGCAATCATGTCATTGAAAGTCTTTGTTGAAGTTCTTTTTTTTCCTAAAACGCCTCAAGATATACAAAACTATTTGATTTGAGGAGTCATCATATTAAAAAGTGGTTGGCAAACACTGACAGACAGATCACGTAACTCTTTTCTGAGTTTTTAAAAAAATGTGATTTCATCAAATGTTGCCACTTGTGGTTCGACCAATGTCGGCTGGCACACCACTCTGTTCCAGACTCAAAACCTACTGAGGCCAGAAAACATAGAAATATTTGTGTTTCCCAGAGGATGAATCCTGATGACTTTGGTGATACTCTGACTTTTCTTCTGGCATCAAATCCAGGTCAAAAATCTGACTTCATCCAAATACCTCCAAAGTAATCAGCTGTTAGTGTTTAGCTCAAAGTATTCTTATTTTTATGCTTTTACTGGAGAGATTACAAAAGAGAGAGACGACAGATGCTTCAATGAAAACAGGTAACGTGTGTAAAGACGCGGATCGTGGGTGCCGCTGAGGCTGAATCAGGCCTGATTGGTCAAACAAGCCACCTGTAACGGCGCCAACATGTCAATCAAACAGACATGCTCCTAATCCTGCATAACTTTAAGCCTTAATATAATGTGAACAGGTGAGTTGTATATAAATTCACCCTCAGTACAGTTGTCATGAACGGGGAAATTAGCTACAGAGACCAAAACGTTTTTTGTACCAGGCTGTAAACATGTTTATTTCTGCTGTGAAGTTGGACATTTGAACATGGGGACTTATGGAGACTGACTCTTTCTGTAACCAGCCTCAAGTGTCCGTTTGAGGAACTGCAGTTTTTGGCACTTCAACATGGAGGTTGCGCACTCACTCGATGCCACAGAAATATAACAATGACAAAGTTTAAATCTACAAAAGCAGCACAAAAAATGTGAATAATTATAAATACAGATGTCTCTTTCTGTCTTTAACGGATTTGATCTGTCCTCAGCTATCCCTTTGCTTGATTTTATGATTTTTCTACAATGTATTTTCATCATAGATGATGCAGATTTTGACATATAAATGTAGTAATGTGTACACATTTGATATAATGTGTATATTGACATTTTGAAGTACATGTTTTGGATGATTTATCTCTGTACTCTTTATTCTTTTGTTCATTGTTTCTGGATGGTGGTTGGGATGATTAACCACACCTGTCACTATGGAGCTTATCAGCCTAACGATGTGCATAATATATAAATATTGGTGTGGTTCCCAGTCTGTCAAACACTGTGATCCAAGTGGGATTGAGACGATTGAGTGCGTGTGCAGGCGTAACCGTCTCTCACTGATGCAGCTCACTGATTACTGTCCAAATACTGCTAACATGGACGCCGTCTCAAAGTTACAGAAATGCGTGTGTTGAAAATGAACCATGGCGTGTTGGATTTCATCTGTAAAAACATTTTCGCAAACACAAGCTCATGACTTGGCCCTGATTGTTGTCAATCATCGCCTTTGGTCACACCCTCTGCCCTTTCATCCCTTATCAGCTGAGAGAGATTGAAGGAGGAAGGGAATAGAAAAAAAGAAATGTGGGGGGTTACCTGCACTAAGTGGCCCCACCTCTCTTTTCTGGCCAGTGAGAATGAGTAAACACTAAACCACCTTTGCTCACCTCCACACTCAAACACTCAGGCAGGCAAGAAGACCGTCTTACTGTCACGGCCTGTCACCATCAAGAAAAAGAGAGTGAGTTTGAGACAGCTGTGAATGTGCAAAGGCAGAAATCACACCGGCTGCATCTTCTTGGCCTGCTCGTCGTCATCCGCGCTCCTCTGTTTGGGACACAGGTACAGTGTTAATGTCCACTCTCAAGTGTGTTTCTGCCTTTTTTTTTGAAGGTCTCTGTGACTTGTTCAAGTTTCTGTAAAAACTTGTCACCGTGTGATTTATTTAATTACTTTTGACCTCTAAAAATCTTGAAAAATCTCCGGCTTGAGAGGAAAATCTTTTAATTCCTGCAACTGTTGAGTATCTTTGATGACCTTAATACTTCTTTCGGTGCCTCTGCCCTTTAAAAAACTCTTCAGACTGAGATATTCTTGAGTTTTTTTTTGCACCGTCAGAGTTTATCCTATCGCCTGTTTCCTCTCCTCTCACTGAGTAAATCTGGAATTTTGATTCATCAGATACTAGATTTCCCTGTTTCACCGCTTCATCACAGCTAGAATGACCGAAACAAAGGGCGCTTAATCCAATCAATGATTGGAATGGAAATCGAGATGTCCTTACAATGAAACCAGTGGAACCAGTGGAGTGACACTGTATGTGTGTGTGCATGTGTGTGTGTGTGTGTGTTTAAGGTGGGGGATAAAAATGCTTCAGTGACTACAAGTACATAGAGAGGCTGGTATTATTACCCACAGACTTCCGGGTACTCTGTCATATAATATGTGGACTTTTACCCCGATTAGTCGAGCTGTTTGTTGCGTGTGTGTGTGTGTGGGTGTGTGTCTGACAGCGAATCCGGTGATCTGGTGTTAAATTTAATTCCTTCAAGTTGCATTTAAAGCTCTGATTAGCAGTAATAAAACCAGATGTTGTGAGTTACAGTTAAAACAAACTCTGACGTAATTCCAGTTTCTGCAATTGTGCCGCCGAGTCTGAGACACTGTTCTCTTAAGTGTGTGTGTGTGTGTGTTTGGCGACAGGGAGGGCCGTTGTTTGATTATAAAAGTGTGTATGAAGGTTAGCTCTATTGTAAGCCTGTGAGTGTGTGTGAGGGTGTGAGTGTGTGGGATGCTGGAAAAAAACAAAACAAATGAGGGTTTTATGCAAATATTTGTGTGCCAAATATTACTAACTCTCCAGCTTTAAATCTTACTGGTTTGCCCTTATACACACACACACACACACACACACACACACACATACACACAAGGGGCCACTAAAGCCTTTATCACGAGTGTGTGACACTGTCAACGTCAGTAGTAATTGTCTGAAACAATGTCTGCTATGGCCTTGAACAGGCTAGCTGATTAGCCCGAGGAATGTGTTTGCCTAAGGAAGCAAAGCCCCTTTCAGTTAGCTCTAAAGCTAAAGCAGATGATTAGTAATGAGGGGACGTATACGCGGCAACATTCAGGCTGCGGTTGACCTTTCTATCCGTGTCGTGCTTCATATTCAGACTGACCTCAAAGCCTGTTCTGTTTATAATGAGTGTATTCAGATTGTGTGATTGCGTTTTTGTAAAAGATCGTGGTGCAATGAGTGGACGAATGTGGGGGGCTCTCTGAGTAAATGAACTGGAATCATCCCTCCTCCGTGGTGAAGTTGGGGTGGGCCGCTGAAGCCGGTCACTTGCGCACTCCATCTGACCTGAAATTCTTCGAGCCAGTTTCACTTTAAAGGGCTTTCCAGCGCTGAGGGAGGCCTGAACATTTGGTCCCCCTCCTCCTCCTCCTCCTCCTCCGTGTTCGTTAGCCTCCCTCGCTCCTCTCCATCTGCTTCACCTCCCTCTCTCCTCCACACACACACACACTCCTTTACTTTTTTCTACATTTCTCCCCTCTCTTCACCCTTCTCCTTCTCAGCTTGCCCTCCTCTCCACACCTTCCTCATTTTTTTTTTGCCTCCTCCCTCCACCCCTTCCCGCTGCTCCTCTTTGAGCTTGAGTGAACCGGAGGAATGAGGGTGACAGGTACATGGATGGGAGGAGAGGAAAGAAAGGGAAGAAAAGTAAAGAGAAGGAGGCAGAAGACAGGACTTTGGAAAATGTGGTGGAGATTAGATTGTAGAGTGACATAGATATTTTTATTAGAGCTACAGAAAACCTACTAATCACTTAGAAAAGTTGCAGCAGAAATGTTTGAAATGCTGAAAACTGAAGAGGTTTAAATCGGGTGTAAAGTTAGAGTCACCTGTGTGCATCAGAAACAAGATTTAAACACACGTTTTATGTTGAAAAAAAACACAAATCAACGTTATCATAGCTCAGAAACATCGGATTTGGCGCTGATGCAGGTCATGCACATTAAAAAGCTGTGAGAGTGACAGCTGGCAACGCCGAGAGAAGCTGCAGATTCAGGTGTTAAGTCTTTAAAAGGTTCATCAAAATAAACGACCCCCCTTCCCCCTTATTGTGTCATTAAAGACACTTTAAGTGTTGAGTGAAGTTGAAGTATCAGTTGAAGTCAAAGTGTGAACGTGTGATAAACTGAGCTGTGAGCGCTGAAAGCAAGTGAAGAGATTAAGACGTCGCTTTGAGGTGTGACGGACATTTTACAGATCAAGAAGTTAACGGCACACATTCATCAATAATTAAAATAGCTGCAGCTTGTTATACGTGTCATCTTATTTACTCAGAAAAATGTGAAACTCTGTGCAGCAATGTGACCAAGCGCTTCATCCTGTTTTAGTCAGCATGCTGACAGTTGAGCTGCTTGAACCGCGGCGTGAGGACATCATGTGTCCTGAAGGGTCAGCCACAGTTCTCACTTCTCTTCTTCTGTCAAGTTCATTGTTTCGCTCCGGGCGTGAGCGTTTATACTGCAGCCGACGACGTCAGCGCGTAACTTTCCCTTTGAGTTGCTTTACATTAGGTTGACATGAGGTTACAGTCAACAAAACATCATCCTCTTTTTCGAATTATTCCTGCTTGAACATTTCCAAAAATATGAATCATGTACGAGGTGATACACTTATCATGTGAATGTTTTTTTGACATTCCTAAAACAGTTTGTCAGTTTCTTTTGCTTGTCTGAGAGGAACCGCTTCCAGGAACACACAGTGTGAGACTAAACACTGTGGTGTACTCCTACAGGTCGTATCACTCCACAGAAATAAACAGCAGGACTCTGGTCTTGTGACACGCTACTCATTTACTTATATGGATGACTTGTAATAATAGATGGCAGTCGTACAAGCTCTGCCTGGGCCGAGATACTGATTACCAGCGCTGCTTTATTGCTGACTTTATTCCTGCTTATTCGCAGTATTTGCCTGTGTGGCAGATTCCTGTGTACTATATGTATGAGTGCATGTGTGTGTGTGTGTGTGTGAGTGTGTGTGTGTGTGTGTGTGTGTGTGTGTGTTTGACCCTGGCCTTAATAGAGAACCAGCTTATCAGAGATAACCAACAAAGTCTAATAGGCACTCTCTAATGTGATTACTTATGATTTAGAGTGTTTCAGCTTAAACCCAATGTCAGCGGCAGGGTTAAAGTGTTAAATATAGTGTTGTAGTGTGCCATCATGAACAAAAGACTTTATCCTTGTATACTTTGCATCAATTAAATGGACAAAGTTGGTAACTTAAAACTAAACTAAAGATGAATGTGCAGAGCTTATAATATCTGTTCGACATGCCGCTTTGTTAACATGAGTGCTGTTTATTTTGAGGCGACCGCACAAACATCGTTTGGTTGCCAAAAAAGACTCAAAAGTAAATGAAATGTGTATTCACCTGTAACAAAAGTGCAATTTGCACCTGTCTCAGTGACATTTGCTACAAACTACAGTGCCAAACTGCTTTAGGCTCTTATGTCGCTTTGTAGAAAAAAAATTATTATACCTTTGTGACCTTGTTTTTAAAGATTTATACGACTCCAAAGAATGTGCTTCGAACTGGCAGTCTAGGGTTTATTAGTTGTTCATCCTTGTCCTCCAATACTAGTTAATCCAACTTATTCCTTTAAATTTCAACTTAAATTTACAAGTAAACCATAATCCACAAATCAAGTTACGTTGTGTTTGTGTTCCCAACAAATGATTTAGCGAACACGTACAATGATTAAGGCGGCCGAGACGCGGTAAATGTTTTTCCTTTCCATCTCGCGAGTCTTCCTGTGGGGTTCAACGGTTAAACCGATAACCTGCCGGTCCCCGCTGTGCGGTCACCAGAACACCTGACCCCGCCGAGGCGTGTCTGAGCTCTGATTGGCCCCCTCAGCTAATGACTGACAGTTAATCTTTGATTTAGATTGACCTCATTGGTTCAGAGAAACCCTGATGTTACTGATCTGTGATCCTGCTGCACACATGTCACATGATTAAAAAGCCTGTAAAAACACACACACACACCTTCAACAACATATTTTTACACACACACCTTCGCTGACACACCTTTTTACTATAATTTGTGTTCAGTTCGTGTCGTCCTAGTAACTGATTTGACAGTTTTATAATTAGTATTTGGTGCTACAGTCCATTTATAGCTCTCTATCTCTCTCTATATATATATGTACTTTAATCCTCTGTTGTCTATCCATCATTCTCTAGTCTTTATGCTAAGCAGACTTTTCTTCTCGCCTGTTTACTCAGTCGTTAAGGAGTAGGGCTGGTTTCAATAGCAGCTGAAACTCCAGCGCACTGTTGACCACACACTGCGACTTTCATCTCTCTCTCTCTCCCTTTCACCCAATCTGCTCTCTCTATCCCTCACTCCCTCTTTTCTTTGCTCTTTTCCGAACACTGACACTGAGTTTTTTCTTTCTTTTTTTGCAAAGAGAAACTTTGTAAGTTGTTGAGCGTGTGACGTTGTCTCATCTGTCTGTTTTTCCTCTCAGCCGTCTCTCTATCTGCTCTCTTGACTGCCCAGGAAGGTGTGTGTTGTTTGCTTAAGTTAAGCTGTGCTAGGAACATGTTCACCGTTGTTATGTACAAAAAAACACATGCGTATACCCACACACACACACACACTCACACACAGTTGTAGTCTTGTGCTGACATGACATAAATTAGTTGAGTGGTAACTCCTGGCCAGAATTTCCAAATGTCAGAGTGAGACAACAACATGAGGAAGTATTCAACCCCCCCCAGTTTGTACATTTCCTGCAATTTTTTCTGCAACTCTAAGCAGAAATCCTGTAAAACTCATAAAAACTATGTTTCCCAGCAGCCCTATCTCCTCTTGCTAACATCAGCCACTGTGTCCTCGTCAGTTACAGACAAAAAAAGCACTCATAACGCATAATTATTATATGTTACTTAATTAGATTGTTAGCACTGACCCATAAACGTGTACAGTATGTACTGTTATATACTGTATGCTATTTTAGTCCAGTGGTTTCCAGTGTAGGCGTCGACGCCGTCCAAAGGGACACGCAATAAATCCGAGTGGTTTTTGAGATGATTAAACAGAAGAAAAGGTTAAATTTAACCCAAAAAATCTGTTTTTTCTCTCAAATTTTTGCTTTTCTTGCCAAATATTGCACCGTTTTACCTTTTTGCACCGAAAAGAATGATTGAAATGAGAAGTTTAGAGAGGGAAGTTTCACCTTGCCACCGTCACCGAGTGCTCGTTCATTTCATGGTGGGAATTGTTAAAGAAGTACGCTTTAGACCTGCTCTGTATGTAAAGTGACATGAGATAACTCCTGATATGATTTGGCTACATAAATTAAACTGAAAACTGAACTGAACTGAAGGGTAACAGCGTCATTACATGGAAATACTCGTGCAGATGTATGTTTGTATTTGTTTCACGCATTAAAAAAAAAACTTCCTACTAAAATTCCTCCCATGAACACACACTAACACACACACACTCACACAAAGTACCTGTTTTAGCTCCACCCTCATCAGCCCTCATGCTTGCTTGCAGCTTTGGCTCAGTGTGTGTGTGTGTGTGTGTGTGTGTGTGTGTGTGTGTGTGTGTGTGTGTGTGTGTGTGTAGAGGAGGCTGGCCTCTGCGCTCAGTGCCCTGCTGTACCTGTCTCTCATGGAGGTGGACTAACACTCCCAGAGCAGGCAGCCAAGCAGTGGAGCGCTGTGAAGCAACAGGGGTAGCTATCCTCCCATCTGACCACTCTGTGCTTCTCCTTCCTCTTCACTTTTCCACCAACATCCCATCTGCTGCCGTTGATATCCTTTCTCAAGATTTCTGCTTTGTTTCAGTCTCACTTCCTCCCTCCTTCTCCTCTCTCTGGCTGTCTTTGGTTTGGATTCTTCAACCCCTTGAATGACAGGTTTTTCGTTTTTTTTTAAAATTATTATTATTATTTAGCTTTAGTGAATATGTAGGGAGGCTCAAATAGTATTTGCATGACTCAGCTGCTGTAATGTTATCTGTTGGCTGTGTGCTATGTGTTAGAAGCAGCATTGGAGGGGTTGTAAGTGTTTCATTGATCCTCTTCTGCTGCCTTGTGACCCTGTTGTTAAGGGACCGCTGGGTAAACGCTGTGAGTCGATCGCCTCCACGTGTCCACGTGTGTGCATACAGCTAAGATGGCGGCATCCTTTGGCCTGTTTCCTTCAGTACACTTCAGGATCAGTGTCACTGAGGATAGAACAGAAAACTAAGAGGCGCATTGTTCTTTACTGTTGAGCACACGCTTTTTTTTTTCTTCTGCTCCGTAATCTGCAACAAACCGGGGAGCCAGAGAGGCGTTTGTTAGCTTTCAAACCTCTGATCTGCAAATGCTCATGAGAAAAACACATGATAGCCTGTTGATGAAACGCCGGGTCACTGACACAAAGAATAAAATGTTCTTCCTCTTTCTTACTGTGAGGAACTACGCTTTAATAACGCCATGCCTCATTTGTTTTTTTGAGGAAAAAGATGGAATCGGTGCGCAGTCGTCGATCTGTGTTTATGATATAAAAGCCTTTTTGCCTGCTCATAAAACAATTCAGTCCTCCAATAACATGCAGTTAATACGTAGAGAATCAGGCGCTTCTATCAATCATAAACACAGTGTAATGGGTAATCTCCAAAGCTATAACCGGGACACTTTAACCCAGCATGTTGGCACTGTCCACCAATAAAAATCCGTGCTCTTTAACTTCCTTTGCAGCACGCAGACTCGGCCAGCTCTTCCCTCATGTGCTAACTCTGAGTTCACAACCTTTGAACCAGGCGAACTCTGTCTCCAAGTCTTAACGTGTACGATTACACTTTACACACTGTTATGCTACAAAAAAAGGAGGAGAAATGACACATAATTTTGCTGCGGTTTCTCTCAGAAATTCTAGTTTCTCAGTAACTGAGATGTCATCTGTAAATCTTTACACCCTCAGTGAGTAAAGCCTGTGATTTGTGTTCATCGGGTTAATCATCTACCTGTTGCCGCCTCACTATTCTCGCTCTCTCTCACTCGCACGCACCTGATCGGTGAATGCAACGTGTAATTTTTCAAGCAAATCGTTGCTTTTGTCTCTTTGTATTTGCTGCAAAATGTCCCCCACATCTTTTGTTACCTCTTGACTGTTTTCCAGATACGCTGAGATGCCAAAAGATACAAGTTCACTTGTCTTATTTTCGTTAATATCGCAAAGGAAGGGAGATTATAACGTCTCGATTTCACATCACTTCTGACACACCGAGTATCCCTTAAGAAAGGAAAGCCTCAGCACAACCGTGGTCAGCACTGAGGAAGTTCTCCAAGTGGTCGAAAGCAGGAAGTAGGTCACCCCTCGCTGAGTGAACACTGAATATATCACATTTTAGATACACGCAAAACATCTTTTTTTTTTTCTGACTTCAGCACGTAACGCAGAGTGCCGACCTCACAGTTTCACATAGCTTCTTTTTTTATCACCGAGCAGAACTCCCAAAGTGAATATTGTCCTCCCTTTGTCATCAGTCTGGCAAGATAAGGCTGATAAGAGATGGAGTCATGTTAGCACTTCACACAATGGAAGGAACAGAGGGAGGGCATGTCAAGCTGTGTGGAAGCAGAGGGGGGAAAGCAATGCAGAAATAAGCAACAAAAAAGCTGTTTTAATGTCAGAGGCTGCCGGGAAAAACCTTGAGTGATATATTTTTTTATTTTCTGCGCGATAAAGGGAACTACATCCTCTCTGAGCAGAGGCAGAATGAGTCTCTGCTTAATGGATGTCCCCATAACTCTGTCAAAATGGATGTTTTTATATAATCTAATGTCATCTTGACCTATGTCAGCATGGAGCAACCAACTACTGGCTAAAGATAGAAGCAGGAAACATCATCCTGTCTTTCCCCGCTCTTGTTTTCCCTCTTTGCCCTTGTTTTTGACCTTATTGTCTTGTGCACACATAAATTAATGTATGCATGAATTTGCACGGTATGCCCGCTATTTATTTTGGCATGATATTCAAAGCATCCTTCTTCTTATTCCATTAAGCTGACATTTGCATCTTTTTCATTCCTCTGTGGGCGAGGTGTGAGCTAGTTTTCAGGTAATTCAAAGCCCTCCAGCCTTGGGCGAACCAACAAGTGAACAGGTGTGTGTGTGTGTGTGTGTGTGAAGGGGGGGTATTGGGTCAAGTCAAATGAGTGTGTGCGTTACCATGGTTGCTTGGCTTAGTAGTGTTTTACCTTTGTTGACTGCCTCAGCTATCTCCATCAAAGTCCAGGCAATATCTTGTGACGCACAAAAAACGCACACAAACACACGGTGCCTTGCCTAAATAGCACAAGTTTGTTTTTTTGCGTGGCCTATTTGCTTACATGACATTTAGCCCCGACAAAATGTAGTTTGTTTTGTAGTCTGCCGTGATTGGTTGCCTCAGTGTTGTGCACAGCGTGGAGATTTGGGGATTTAAAATGCTGTGGATTTTTCCGTTCTGAATGCTGGCAGTGTTGGAAAAAAACAGAGTAAGAGGTTTACGCTCGGGAAGCCGATTTCTGATTGTTCTCTGTTCCTTTTATAGGGCTGCAGCCACTAATGAAGTGGCACACACAGACACACACACACTCACATACAGAAACACATACACACTACACACATGATAAAGAGGTTGAAAGTCCAACACCCTCTTGTGGTGAGTGTGTGTGTGCAACAGGTTCATATGTAAGATTAATGTGCACAGCTTTTTGTCACAGTATGGATTCAGCGGGGTCATATTTTACACAAAATTCCTCATGTAGCTTAACTCCAACTTGTCTAACTTCTGAAGCACACACACACACACGCACACACATATAAAAAGCATGTGACCGAGTTGTACTCTGTGAACCTTGAGCTGGAGGTTTCAGGGTTTACAGCCCTTCATTCCCTCTGATAGGGGTCAGAGGTCAGCAAGGGATCTGACAAACTCAACATAACAAGGTTGTAAAACCACTGATATTGGAAGGTGCCCTGTGGGATTTATAGATGCTATATTTTCACAGTCCAGGTCACATAATTTGCCCTGGTTAGTTTGTTAGGTAGGTAATCTTGCCTTTATGCCTGCGCCTGTCTGGTGCAGACACATTTTTAATGGTGGTTTCTGCCCTGGAGTTCCTATTTTCTTTTCCTTCTTTTGTTTCCTCTTATCTTTTAGACTCATACAATGTAATGTCATTTGATTAACCTAAGTCTTTCTTTGCCCTCCTCAGGCCCCAGATCTGATTGGATGGTTTTGTCAGAATGACAGCTGAAGATCCTGCTTCCTCCTCGACCATGAGCAATAACACAGCCCCCTCCAAACCGTCTGGTGCCTCCCACCACTCTCTTCATGGACAAATCAGCATCCCCGAGGGAGTTGCAGGTGCTCCCAATGAGGCTGCACTGGTGGCCCTGATGGAGCGCACTGGCTACGGTATGGTGCAAGAAAACGGTCAGCGTAAATATGGCCCTCCTCCTGGTTGGAATGGTGCATCTCCGCCACGGGGATGCGAAATCTTTGTGGGCAAGATCCCACGAGACGTTTATGAGGATGAGCTGGTCCCAGTGTTTGAGTCCGTAGGACGCATCTATGAGATGCGACTGATGATGGACTTTGACGGGAAGAACCGAGGGTATGCATTTGTGATGTATACAGAGAAACACGAGGCCAAGAGGGCTGTACGCGAGCTCAACAACTATGAGGTGCGACCCGGGCGGCTGCTGGGCGTCTGCTCCTCTGTGGACAACTGCCGTCTTTTCATTGGTGGCATCCCCAAGACCAAAAAGCGTGAGGAGATCCTGGAGGAGGTCTCCAAGGTGACAGAAGGGGTGCTAGACGTGATAGTTTATGCCAGTGCCGCAGACAAGATGAAGAACCGAGGCTTTGCCTTTGTAGAGTATGAGTCACACCGCGCAGCTGCCATGGCTCGCAGGAAGTTGATGCCTGGACGCATTCAGCTTTGGGGCCACCAGATCGCAGTGGACTGGGCTGAGCCAGAGATTGATGTGGACGAAGACGTTATGGAGACAGTGAAGATCCTCTACGTCAGGAATCTTATGATGGAGACCAGTGAGGAGACAATCAGACAGGTGGGACTGGCTGACTTTTCTGTTTAAAGGTTTTATTGGTTTTATTGGGTAACAAACGTACTTGGCAGGAAAATGTACTAAAGCCTACCATACTTAACCAACCACCCATTGTTTCTGTCAAGCAGGTGTTCAGCCAGTGGAATCCTGGATGTGTTGAGCGTGTGAAGAAAATCCGCGATTACGCCTTCGTCCACTTTAATTCCCGGGATGATGCCGTCCTGGCCATGGACCATCTCAATGGCACAGAAGTGGAAGGTTCATGCATCGAGGTCACACTTGCCAAGCCAGTTGACAAAGAGCAGTACTCACGCCAGAAGGCCTCCAAGGGGGCTTCTGCCACTCCAGAGGCTACTCAGCAGAACTACGTTTACCAATGTGATCCCTACACATTGGCCTACTACGGTTATCCCTACAGCACCCTCATTGGACCCAACAGGGAATACTTCGTCAAAGGTTAGAATGAATTCTTTTTGCTCTTTTAGTAGTAATGATCGGTTGCAAAAGCCACAGTGTTTCTCTGAAAGCCATCTGTTTTTGTAAATGTTGGTGGCAGCAGAAACTCTTTGGGCCAATGCATTGCTAAAGATCTCATGACATCCAAAAGATTGTAGGAACAATACCCCATCAGTAGGGGGCTTACAGTTTTTAAATACATAGGTTATAATGACTAAGATAATAATGATTAAATCTTTGATGACAATGCTATTCATTTGATAAAACGTTTTAAAATCCTTAACTTGATGAGGGTTTTGTGGCTTAAAATCAGAATTGTTGTTAAAAGGCAAAGACAAAACAAGGTGATGGACCAATGAATGCTAATCCCATTACCTTTGATGACTGATTATTTATGGTCTTTGGGTGGTAGCAGGAAAATCTATTTGACTTTCAACAATCATTGTGTTTTGGTTTTTTCTCCAAAGGATCCCCAATGATACAGAACAATGGTAATCTCTCACATCCTTATTCCTACTTATTCCTTTAATGAAAAATTACTTTTCTTGCCATGTGACAAACTATACATTTTCTAACACCATCCTTTTCTTGCTGTGCTGTCACCTCCCATTTCATGCTGGGTTATTACAGAGATCACAACTAAACTGAGAACGTCTCGTAATACCATTTCACAGCGCCGTGAACTTGCATAGCTGGATCTAATTTAAGAGTCGGAACAGTGCTCAGGAAAAAAGGCCAAACTGGACCCAAAGAATTCCAAAAAAGTAGTTCCAGTAGCAACTTCATGGGCAGATTGTCTTAAATTAGAGCCAAATAATCTGTTCTTGCTATGTCAGCCCTGAAATCTTGAAAAGACCTTTTTAAAGAAGTTCTAAACCCATTATAAAATCTTGCCTCACATGTTGCCCAACACAACCTTCAGTACAAATTGCCCATAAAACCCACAACCCCTGTCATCATATCACTTTAATTGTATTTTAAGCAGGTACTGCGCGAGGTCGTGGTCGTGCTGCTACAGGTAACCGTACCCCTGGACCACGGGGGTCATACCTGGGGGGTTACTCTGCCGGTCGTGGCATCTACAGCCGCTACCACGAGGGCAAGACCAAGCAGTCCGAAAAGTCCTATGAACTGATGCCCAGTCTGGAGCTCGCAGCCTCTGTCAACCCCGTTGGCATCAAACCTGGCACAAGTCAGTGAGATAGCTATATCCATCCATATCCTTGCCCATCTCCAAAAACCTTCCAGCTCGTAATTTTCTGTCTCTCTCTCCTGTGTGGTTTGAGGAACGTTTTCATAAATCAACATATTGGTTGTTGCTGGATGGTCAGGTGCGAAAGGACTTCCTTACTCTTCACAGTAAAAATAATTCCACAAAATATCCGTCCTTTCTAGCATGACCAGAAAGTAACTGATATGTTTCGTTCCTCATTCTGTCCTTCTTCCTCCAGAAATTTGTCTTACCGGGTGTTCAGACCAAAAACAGCACTGTGTTAAAAGAATACAAGGGTTTAATCCTTAAACATAACTGATTGACCAATGCAGCTCTTTGCCAGAAAATGTTGCATTGTGTTGGGGCAAAAGTTAACCCCTCTTCACCAGACGAGACATTGTTTTGGGGGCTTTTTTTTTTGCTAAGTTTTGAAGTTTTTTCACCCCCAATGCAGTGGTTTCATTAAACTAACTAACCTCACTAACTAAGTGAGGAGACCATGTATTTTCACACCGTGCTGTTGTCTCTCTGAACATGGCTACAGTTAAGTGGGGATCAGGGTTTCCACACACTGATTTTACCCATGCATTCAACTCCAGATTTTTACTGAAAGTTGTTAGACAGAATCTTGTTTTTTCTTTTAGTTAGGGCTGAAACAGTATGATTGAAAAACCAACAAAAGAAAATTTTGTTTTCTGTTCACAATCCGAAGTTATTGGGTGTTAACTCAATGAGTTTTATTCTCTGTAGGAGCAACTACTACTACTTTAGCTTTACGACAGTTTCAGTCAAGAATGGAGTTTAAATGCAAAACTAAATGCATGGTAAAGATTATTTATCTTTTCTAATCAAATCATTTAAAGGATAATACCAGTGTCATGTAGGGGTGTGGCCCATATACTGCTGTATACATTTAGTCTACACGATCACAATCATCATGCTTGTGTCATGCATGCTGTACGACGTTTACTCTACTTTTGATTTGTAAGGTGCCTTCTTTTTAAAACAGCATTTCCTGGTGGCAAATTCCATATCTGTCTTCCTTGTTCCCTGCCAGTAAGCAGAACACCTTGGTACAGATGACGTGGAAAAAACCATGTTACATAAGACAACATAGAAACTAAACGGAAGAAAAGGTTTCATATTTATGTGGGTGGATCATCCAAAATCTAAACTTGATTCACGTCTTTATACTGGAAAAAAACCCGAAATGCAATATAAACTGAACACACTGGTATTATTCTTTAATCTTTGAGTTTATTATGCACCTAACACAAAAGTTACTAAACCTGCAAGATTGTTTTTTTCATCATAAACTTGATATTCAACTATTTGCTGTGATAATTAATGTCATATACTTCGTGACTCCAGGTCCATTTTTTATAAAAAAGAACTTTCTTGATGCTCCTTCTGGAACGATTTGACCCCAATCTTGGGGGTCTTGGTCTTAGCCCTGGTCTGTGTGGAATCATAGGATCACCACCAGCTTAAAAAGACTTTTGTCCATCTGAAACAATGACTGACGTTGTGTTCACTCTGTGTGGGTGTATGTTTGTGTGTGTGTGTGTGTGTCTGTGTGCGTTGGAGCATTAAAGTTAATCCAAAGTTGAGCGCCATCATAATCCGAATCACACCCCAACGCCAACTTGTGTAATTCATAACTTCTTGCCTAAATTGTTTCCCTCAGCCTTCCTGTTTTATTCTTCCCTCATTTCTTTACATTGATCACTCCTTTTATAGATTGCCTTCAGATCTAAGCGTGTCTGTTTCTGTTTGAGCATGGGTGCATGTATGTGCTTGTCGCTTTCTTAACATATTAACCACCTCTTGCTACACCCTCTTGTCTGCAGCGGTTTGCTCTTTTATCCGAGCTCTCATTATTGTCTCTGTTTATATGCAGTGGCATTGCCGACTCTGAGTGGGCAGTACCCAGTGTTCAGTGCGGCTCCTGCAGCCAAACTGATGGAGGAAGGGAAGGTGCACACGGTGGAGCATCTTATCAACCCTCTGGCAATGCAACACCCTGAACACACCACCGCTACTGCTGCTGCCGCTGCCACCGTCCTACCTGCGGTCTCTACCCCTCCACCTTTTCAGGTGTGCATTATGACATTATGATATACACACAACAACTCATTGAACGCATTCATTGATTGAATTTACACTGTTTACTATATTCTTCTTTTTCCTGCATTTCCCAGGGCCGTCCAATCACTCCCGTGTATGCCATGGCCCACAACGTCCAGCGTATCCAACCAGCCGGCGGCCTGTATGGAGCCGGTTACGTCCCCATCACAAACTACGCTGCCAACACAGCTGCTCTGGCCGCTTTGCAGAAGAATGCAGCAGTGGCAGCTGCATATAGTGGATACACAGGCTACGCCGTGCCACAGGCCTTCCCCGCCACAGCCTTCCAGCTGCCAATCCACGATGTCTACCAGACATATTGATTGCGAGGGTCAGACCACGTGAAACGCCGACAACCTGCCCGTGACTGAACGTCTGTCCCGTCATATAGACGCATTTGTAAACTCGTGAACGTCTAAAAGCTCTAAAGGAATGTCGTTTGAAGCAAATATTTAGAAAACAGACAGTGAAACAATGACAACCTGACATCTCATATCTGTCCCACCTACTGGCCTCTGTATAACCTGGACCCCATGACAGGCTTTATGCAGCATCACTGTAAATTACAACACATACAGAAGGAGACCTTTCTGTATGTCGTGACCCCTCCAACAACAAGCATTACTCTACGAATATCAAAAAGTCACAGCTCCCATCTCGCTGTTTTGCTCTCTTTGACCCCTGCCACCCTGTTGCTGCGGCAACAGAAACACTGAAGGTACATTTAAGTATTTATGAAGAAAACATACATATTTAAAGTTTTATTCTCTGTAGCTTTCTCTTATTATCCGGGGTATTATTTGTTCCATGAAGCAGGAGAGATAGACCTTCATATCATGTCTAAAAACTGTTTTAAGAAGAATTAGAAAATGTAATTGAAAGAAAGTAAAACAGGAACTACTGACAAAGAGATGATATCACTGAAGAAAACTGTTGTTTTTTGTTTTTTTTTTAGTATTTTTTCCAGTAATATATAGTATTCTAGCCAATTCTACATGCTGTAGGTGATGCTGTCCGTCCATGCTGGTTGAATGTGTATGCTTCAAATATGCCTTTGTGGTACTTTTATGGTTTTATTTAGTTTCATTTGTGTGTTTTTTTTGTTGTTGGTTGTTTTAAATGAAGGTTCTAAGTGTTTGTGTTTATTTTGCCTATAATTCCTGTAACTTTTGGAAACGTATATCTTGGTTTGTCTGAAGAAACGTTGTCCGCTAAATAATATTGTGACAGATTTTTTGGGGGGGAACAAATACTAGAGAATGGAAACTGGAAAGCTTTTATTGATAACGGGCAACGTGGTTTATCTAGAAACCTGAGAGACGGCGACATCGTGTACGCTGAGATGTTTTCAATCCTCAGAAACTGCGCTGACAGGGGACTAAGACTGAACACGTGTTAGTTGTTTTGTTTGTCATTTATGTATATCTTTATTATTGTTTTTTTTTTATTGTTTGACTTTTGAAAGGTGAACAAATGCGGACAGAAATGCGAGACATTTTTCTATATGGACAGGAGCGCTCTGTCACTTAAAGAGCTCCTGCATTTGCCAGTGCTAACCAAAAAGAAACATAAAGCTACAAACACTCCAGTTTTATGATATTAGAAAGATTGTGCCTGACTACAGTGCCTTACATCTGCATAACCTCTGTGCTACTCTATGCTTTTCACTGTGCCTTTCATAACAAAGCCCCTATAGCTGGCACAAAGAGGAAAAGACTCACATGAGTTTCCTCCATTCATATTTCATAAGAACCAAATTTGTGGTATTACTGTATTGTGGTGAGAGTCGAGACGAGTAGGTTTCCGTCTCTGCAGTCAGATGTGCCAAGGCTACCTCTCTCCTGTAGTCTCTTTTCTGAATGCTCCTGTGGTAACACTCCGTATAGGTCTGTCTCCTCTTCATTTCTCGTCCTCCAAACTGTGCTTGACCGAGGTGCACTTAAAAAAAAAAACGTATTTATAAAAGGCAAGAGATTGCGACTTTCAGATGAAGAGATATTAAATACAGAGTGTTGAATTCATATGTGCACATGAACTGGGCAAGTTTCAATGTCTGTATGTTTGACAGAGTTTTTCCTTTGCGGATAAAGTATAAAAAAACAAAACATAAAATAACCCTGGTGATTGTTTAGTACGCACTTTTTAAACTCTGCGGTGTGTTGAAAACAAGTGTAATATTGGACTGGGAATAACTGGAGCAATACCTCATGCTGAAATATACAAGTAGCCATGCATGTATGTACCACGAAAACATGCACACAAACATATTGGATGCAAGCAGCTGCTGAGTCACACTCCACAACAGCCATCTTTATACAAGAGCATGCAAAAAACATTTTTGTTTATGCTGGCTTGCATTTGTAAAACAAACAATTTTTTTTTGTATTCACTGTGTATTCTCAGATTTTTTATTGCATTTTACCCATAAAACAATATGATGTTTGCTTTTTTTCTTGAGATTGTGAGTAAGAACTGGTCCAAGAAGCAAAAAGAAAAAAAAGATCCTTCATCCACGGCAAACAAGACGTATTTGTTTTAAATCTCATCTCACTCCATCGCCTTACATTTGGATACTGCTTTTATTATTTTTCTTTTATGATGACAATATGTCAGGATATATTTAATATATGCATTACATGTGTTGTGTATGAAGTAAGAAGGTATAATATATTCTAAAACATATTTCTTCTCTTTATTTACACTTTGTTTAGGGATAAAAAAAAAAGTCAGAGTAACAAAAGTAGAAACATTTTTTTTGTTTGTTCATGTTTTTTTTTTTTTGCCAAAGTGTCCAATAGTTTTTAAAAATTCAAGGTTATCGTGTTATTTTTTTCTTTTTGCTATGTGTAATATTCTGTTTGCTATTTTGAACTGGCTTTGGTGTTATGAGTGGGAACACAAAGGCCTTCTCGTTCAGCTACATTTTTATCAGTTATGACAGTAAAGAGTAAAACTGGTCCATTGTGTGTGTGTGTGTGTGTGTGTGTGTGTGTGTGTGTTACAATCCACCGGCGCTTTGAGCTGCCAGTGTTGCAACTCCGCAGGTCAGTTCTGGCCACTGTTAAAGGTTTAATCATGATCTAACAGCCATCCAAACCTTGTGGTTCTGTCTCCCACTCAAAACACCTGCTTTACTTTCTATTGCCTGCATTTCACCCACACTACGAGCAGCAGGATGAACTCCTCCTGCTCCTTGTGTCAGTGGAGTGAAGCTACATATGCCTAGTTTAACATAGGTGTTACCATTTAAACTCTTCCTAGTGTTGTGCCTTATTGCCAAGATGTGCCCTTTGCTATACCTTTGTAGATCTTTGCAGACTGTTTTCTATCTGAAGGTTTGTTTTAAAAAAAAAAGAAGAAAAAAAAAGAAGCTTGTTCGGTCTTGTTATATTTATAGCGATAAAGTAGATAAATAAAGCATTTTCAAAAGGATGCAGCGCTGTCTTCATTTTGTTTATGTGCATATTTTAAACACACAGACACTGTGAAAAGTGCTAAAATGTTCAGAAGTGTCTTGAAAGGTCCAGAAGCAGAGGACTTCTGTGACCTCTGTGAATGGAAACCCATCCCTGACCTCATACATCAGCTACTATGAAGCAATGTGTCACGGCGGAGTCAGAGCACTGTGTTTGGAGAATGTTTCATAAACGTCTCTGTAGCGGGTCAACTTTACTCTAGAAACATGTTGTACCCCGGCGAGGAGCTCAGGGAGGCTTTGAAATAACATAAGTAGCCTTCGTCCTGCAGGACAACGTGTGCGGGGAGGAGAGTCACAGTTTTTATTCAGTGTCACCACCTGTCAGCCGACACATTTAACAATACCTACAGCATTACCAATACTGATCCACTGATGGAAAGTAACTCAGTATATTCAGTCCTTTTACAAGATTTGAGCATATCCAATTTATGCTAAATTAAACTTTCAGAGTGAAATACTGCCCTTTTTACTCCACTAAGCTTTACTTAACAGATGAATAATAGAAAATGTAGTTATGAAGTATTGTTATCATTAGTATTGATACATTTCTGGTGATAAATCAAGCCTTTGAAAACCAACCTTTGCCAGCTGCAACGTTTTGAGTAGCACCTAACCTAAGTGCAGTTACTGATTGCTACACTCTTGAGTCACCCACTCACCATCTCCTTTCTGGTGTGAAAGAGAAATTATGGCAGCTGCCTGTAGAAAGACACCAGTCCAACACGGTGGACTCTCTGGAAGAAGGCTTATAGTGTCTAGTGTAGATATAGGCTCACTCTGAGGTCAGAAAAACATAAGAAATCTTATTTTCAGGTGATTAAACACTAATGAAAACATAGCTTTTCTTATTAAATTCCATTTATACCATACTCTTTAAATAAACCCCTTTAAATCTGACACACTAAACCTGACAGAAGCATCAGTAGGATACCAAGACACAGATCTACTCGTAGGTTAGATTATCTTCTTGGCACATGACAAACTCTGCTGATCAGGGAATTCACACAATCAATTATTTGCCATTCATTAACGTGATTAATTAATTTAACATGCATGTGATAAATCATCAGACAGTAAATGATTCATGCGCAAATCACTCAGTGGCAATAGAACTGTATTCAGAAGTAGCATATTTACCACATCGTTTCCCCTTTACATGATAACAATATATATAAATATAAAATATTGTGAGTGGTATCAGTATTGGTGGATTTCATGGTATAAAATCCAACCTTACTTTTATGGCTTACCCTAACTCCCTCTGTTAACTACAATGCCTCATGATGGTTTCAGTATCCACACAGTTGTGCATAAAACCTTTCCAGACACAAGGCAGAGGGAGTTTATTTCCTAAGAATATTATCTCCAACATATTTGCCTCAATAAATATGCCACACCTACCGGTAGCAGGAGAAAGATTTTAACTCAGTGCATGAGAGCTTATGCTGTTAAGATATAAATTGTACATTTAAGACAATATTGCCATCTGGTGGCAAACGCACACAATCAAGAGCAGCCTGCAGCAGATCTGTACAGTTCAGACCAGATAGTGCAGGTTTTTCACTGGCAGCCATGTTAGCTCCACAGAGATCAATGCAGTATATTGTTGGAAACAACACACATTTGTCATTTTTGGAGGTTAAAATATAAACTCAACACGTGCAGGATATTACCATACAGCTGAATGTTGAGCAGAAATATTGTCTGTTAATATTTTTCAATACAGAACATTCTGTCCATACTGCCATATTTATATTTATACTGATAATTCTGTTTATACTGTTCATTCCAATTACAATATTGCCATATTTATACTATTTATATCTCCAGACTTGCCGCTGTCTTTTATATTCTCGTATGTCTTTTAGCTTGTATACGTTTTTATATCTATGTTTTTATTTTATATTTTTATTTCTTACATCTTCACTTATATTTTATATTTCATGTTTAGTGTTGTTTGCACCGGGATAAGAGGGAAACACACTTTTTAATTCTCTGTATTCAAGGATTCAAGGAGTTTTATTTGTCATTACAACACATGTAAACATGGGATGAAACGAAATTGGTTTCCCCTGGTCCTGGAGCAGCCCAATATCCAAATATAAAATAAAATATAAAATAAATAAAATAATATTGGACTGCGGAAATAACTGGGAGGGCAATATCCATCAGCTGAAAATAGACAAGTAGCCATGCATGTATGTACCATGAAAAACATGCACACAAACTATTGGATGCAAGCAGCTGCTGAGTCACACTCCACACCAGCCCATCTTTATACAAGACATGCAAAAAACATTTTTGTTTAGCTGGCTTGCATTTGTAAAACAACAAACAATTTTTGTTTGTATTCACTGTGTATTCTCAGATTTTTTATTGCATTTTCATTAAAAACACATGATGTTTGACTTTGAGGATGGCTTTTCTTGAGACTTGTGAGTAAGAACTTGGTCGATCCGGCAAAAAAAAAAAAAAAGATCCTTCATCCCACGGCAACCACAAGACGTATTTGTTTTCAATCTCACTCCTCCACGCACGCTTTACATTTGGATACTGCTTTTATTATATTTTTCTTTTATGATGACACTATGTCAGGATATATTTCATATGCATTCCCTGTGTTGTGTTGAGCAGACACGGTTCTATATTCTAAACCATTTTCTTCTCTTTTTACACTTTGTTTACGGGATAAAAACAAAAGTCGCGAGCCACAACAGTAGAAACATTTTTTTTGTTTGTTCTGTTTTTTTTTTTTTTGCCAAAGTGTCCAATAGTTTTAAAAATTCAAGGTTATCGGTTGTTTTTTTTTCTTTTTGCTATGTGTAATATTCTGTTTGCTATTTTGAACGGCTTTGGTGTTATGAGTGGGAAACACAAAGGCCTTCTCGTTCAGCTACCTTTTTATCAGTTATGACATAAAGACTAAAACTGGTCCATTGTGTGTGTGTGTGGTGTGTGGGTGTTGTGTGGTTGTGTGTGTGTAGTGGTGTGTGTGTGTGTGTTACAATCCACCGGCGCTTTGAGCTGCCATTGTTGCAAACTCCGCAGGTCAGTTCTGGCCACTGTAACGGTTTAATCATGATCAACAGCCATCCAAACTTGTGGTTCTGTCTCCCACCAAACACCGTGCTTACTTTTCTATTGATTGGCTGCCTTTCCAATCTAAGCGTGTCTGTTTCTGTTTGAGCATGGGTGCATGTATGTGCTTGTCGCTTTCTTAACATATTAACCACCTCTTGCTACACCCTCTTGTCTGCAGCGGTTTGTCTTTTATCCGAGCTCTCATTATTGTCCTCTGTTTATATGCAGTGGCATTGCCGACTGAGTGGGCAGTACCCAGTGTTCAGTGCGGCTCCTGCCGCCCAACTGTGGAGGAAGGGAAGGTGCACACGGTGGAGCATCTTATCAACCCTCTGGCAATGCAACACCCTGAACCACACCCCCGCTACTGCTGCTGCCGCTGCCACCGTCCTACCTGCGGTCTCTACCCCCCCCTTTTCAGTGTGCATATGACATTAGGACCACACACACAACACTCCTGAACGCATTTACACTGTTTACTATATTCTTCTTTTTCCTGCATTTCCCAGGGCCGTCCAATCACTCCCGTGTATGCCATGGCCCACAACGTCCAGCGTATCCAACCAGCCGGGCCTGTATGGGCCTTTACGTCCCCATCACAAACTACGCTGCCAACACAGCTGCTCTGGCCGCTCTGCAGAAGAATCAGCATGGCAGCGCATGATAGTGGATACCAGGCTAACGCCGTGCCACAGGCCTTCCCCGCCACAGCCTTCCAGCTGCCGAATCCACGATGTCTACCAGACATATTGATTGTGAGGGTCAGACCACGTGAAACGCCGAACAACCTGCCCGTGACTAACGTCTGTCCCGTCATATAGACGCATTTGTAAACTCGTGAACGTCTAAAAAGCTCTAAAGGAATGTCGTTTGAAGCACATATTTAGAAAACAGACAGTGAACAATGACAACCTGACATCTCATATCTGTCCCCACCTACTGGCCTCTGTATAACCTGGACCCCATGACCGGCTTTATGCAGCATCACTGTAAATACAAACACATACAGAAGGGACCTTTTGTATGTCGTGACCCCTCCAACAACAGCACTTACTCTACGATATCAAAAAGTCACAGCTCCCATCTCGCTGTTTTGCTCTCTTTGACCCCTGCCACCTGTTTGCTGCGGCAACAGAAACACTGAGGTACATTTAAGTATTTATGAAGAAAACATACATATTTAAAGTTTTAATCTCTGTAGCTTTCTATATTATCCGGGGTATTATTTGTTCCATGAACAGCGAGAGTAGACCTTCATATCATGTCTAAAAACTGTTTTAGAAGATTAGAAAATGTAATTGAAAAGAAAGTAAACAGGAATACTGACAAAGAGATGAATCACTGAAGAAAAACTGTTGTTTTTTTTTTTTTTTTTAGTATTTTTTCCAGTAATATATAGTATTCTAGCCAATTCTACATGCTGTAGGTGATGCTGTCCGTCCATGCTGGTTGAATGTGTATGCTTCAAATTGCCTTTGTGGTACTTTTATGGTTTTATTTGTTTCATTTGTGGTTTTTTTGTTGTTGGTGTTTTAAATGAAGGTTCTAAGGTTTGTGTTTATTTTGCCTATAATTCCTGTAACTTTTGGAAACGTATATCTTTGGTTTGTCTGAAGAAACGTGTGTCCGCTAATAATATTGTGACAGATTTTTTTGGGGGGAACAAATACTAGAGAATGGAAACTGGAAAGCTTTTATTGATAACGGGCAACGTGGTTTATCTAGAAGCCTGAGGACGGCGACCTCGTGTACGCTGAGATGTTTCAATCCTCAGAAACTGCGCTGACAGGGGACTAAGACTGAACACGTGTTAGTTGTTTTGTTTGTCATTTATGTATATCTTTATTATTGTTTTTTTTTATTGTTTGACTTTTGAAAGGTGAACAATGCGGACAGAATGCGAGACATTTTTCTATATGGACGGAGCGCTCTGTCACTTAAAGAGCTCCTGCATTGCCAGTGCTAACAAAAAGAAACATAAAGCTACAACACTCCGATTTTATGATATTAGAGATTGTGCCTGACTACAGTGCCTTACATCTGCATAACCTCTGTGCTACTCTATGCTTTTCACTGTGCCTTTCATAACAAAGCCCCTATAGCTGGCACAAAGAGGAAAGACTCACATGAGTTTCTCCATTCATATTTCATAAGAACCAAATTTGTGGTATTTGTATTGTTGTGAGAGTCGAGACGAGTAGGTTTCCGTCTCTGCAGTCAGATTGCCAAGGTACCTCTCTCCTGTAGTCTCTTTTCTGAATGCTCCTGTGGTACACTCCTATAGGTCTGTCTCCTCTTCATTTCTCGTCCTCCAAACTGTGCTTGACCGAGGTGCACTAAAAAAAAAAAACGTATTTATAAAAGGCAGAGATTGCGACTTTCAGATGAAGAGATATTAAATACAGAGTGTTGAATTCATATGTGCACATGAAACTGGGCAAGTTTCAATGTCTGTATGTTTGACAGAGTTTTTCCTTTGCGGATAAAGTATAAAAAAAACAAACAGAAAATAACCCTGGTGATTGTTTAGTACGCACTTTTTAAACTCTGCGGTGTGTTGAAAACAAGTGTAATATTGGACTGGGAATAACTGGAGCAATACCTCATGCTGAAATATACAAGTGCCATGCATGTATGTACCATGAAACATGCACACAAAATATTGGATGCAAGCAGCTGCTGAGTCACACTCCACAACAGCCATCTTTATACAAGAGCAGCAAAAAACATTTTTGTTTTGCTGGCTTGCTTTGTAAAACAAACAATTTTTTTGTATTCACTGTGTATTCTCAGATTTTTTATTGCATTTTAACCCCTAAAACAATATGTGTTTGATTTGAGGATGGCTTTTTTTGAGATTGTGAGTAAGAACTGGTTTTTGGTCCAAGAAGCAAAAAAAAAAAAAAAAAAAGATCCTTCATCCACGGCAAACAAGACGTATTTGTTTTAAATCTCATCTCACTCCATCGCCTTACATTTGGATACTGCTTTTTATTTTTCTTTTATGATGACAATATGTCCAGGATATATTTAATATATGCATTACATGTGTTGTGTATGAAGTAAGAAGGTATAATATATTCTAAAACATATTTCTTCTCTTTATTTACACTTTGTTTAGGGATAAAAAAAAAAGTCAGAGTAACAAAAGTAGAAACTGTTTGTTGTGTTTTTTTTTTTTTTTGCCAAAGTGTCCAATAGTTTATAAAATTCAAGGTTTCGTGTTTTTTTTTTTTTTTTTGCTATGTGTAATATTCTGTTTGCTATTTTGAACTGGCTTTGGTGTTATGAGTGGGAACACAAAGGCCTCTCGTTCAGCTACATTTTATCAGTTATGACAGTAAAGACTAAAACTGGTCCATTGGTTGTGTGTGTGTGTGTGTGTGTGTGTGTGTGTTGTGTATGTGTGTGTGTGGTTGTTTACAATCCACCGGCGCTTTGAGCTGCCAGTTGTGCAACTCCGCAGGTCAGTTCTGGCCACTGTTAAAGGTTTAATCATGATCTAACAGCCCTCCAAACCTTGTGGTTCTGTCTCCCACTCAAACACCTGCTTACTTTCTATTGCCGCATTCCACCCACACTACGAGCAGCAGGATGAACTCCTCCTGCTCCTGTGTCAGTGGAGTGAAGCTACATATGCCTAGTTTAACATAGGTGTTACCATTTAAACTCTTCCTGTGTTGTGCCTTATTGCCAGATGTGCCCTTTGCTATACCTTTGTAGATCTTTGCAGACTGTTTTCTATCTGAAGGTTTGTTTTAAAAAAAAAAGAAAAAAAAAAAAGAAGCTTGTTCGGTCTTGTTATATTTATAGCGATAAAGTAGATAATAAAAGCATTTTCAAAAGGATGCAGCGCTGTCTTCATTTTGTTTATGTGCATATTTTAAACACACAGACACTGTGAAAGTGCTAAATGTTCAAGGTCTTGAAAGGTCCAGAAGCAGAGACTTCGTGTGACCTCTGTGAATGGAAACCCATCCCTGACCTCATACATCAGCTACTATGAGCAATGTGTCACGGCGGAGTCAGAGCACTGTGTTGGGAATGTTTCATAAACGTCTCTGTAGCGGGTCAACTTTACTCTAGAAACATGTTGTCCCCGGCGAGGAGCTCAGGGAGGCTTTGAAATAACATAAGTAGCCTTCGTCCTGCAGGACAACGTGTGCGGGGAGGAGAGTCACAGTTTTATTCAGTGTCACCACCTGTCCGCCGACACGTTTAACAATACCTACAGCATTACCAATACTGATCCACTGATGGAAAGTAACTCAGTATGATCAATCCTTTTACATGATTTGAGCTTATCCAATTTATGCTAAATGAAACTTTCAGAGTGAAATACTCTCCTTTTTACTCCACTAAGCTTTACTTAACAGATGAATAATAGAAAATATAGTTATGACGTATTGTTATCATTAGTATTGATACATTTCTGGTGATAAATCAACCATTTCTTTGAAAACCAACCTTACCAGCTGCAACGTTTTGAGTAGCACCTACCTAAGTGCAGTTACTGATTGCTACACTCTTGAGTCACCCACTCACCATCTCCTTTCTGGTGTGAAAGAGAAATTATGGCAGCTGCCTGTAGAAAGACACCAGTCCAACACGGTGGACTCTCTGGAAGAAGGCTTATAGTGTCTAGTGTAGATATAGGCTCACTCTGAGGTCAGAAAAACATTAGAAATCTTATTTTCAGGTGATTAAACACTAATGAAAACATAGCTTTTCTTATAAATTCCATTATACAATACTCTTAAATAAACCCCTTTAAATCTGACACTAACCTAAGAAGCATCAATAGGATACCAAGACAAGATCTACTCGTAGGTTTGATTATCTTCTTGGCAAATGACAAACTCTGCTGATCAGGGAATTCACACAATCAATATTTTGCCATTCATTAACGTGATTAATTATTTAACGTGCATGCGAATAAATCATCAGACAGTAAATGATTCATGCGCAAATCACTCAGTGGCAATAGAACTGTATTCAGAAAGTGCATATTTACCACATCGTTTCCCCCTTTACATGATAACAATATATATAAATATAAAATTTGTGAGTGGTATCGTATTGGTGGATTTCATGTATAAATCCAACTTCCTTTTATGGCTACCCTAACTCCCTCTGTTAACTACAATGCCTCATGATGTTCAGTATCCACACAGTTGTGCATAAAACCTTTCCAGACAACAAGGCGAGGGAGTTTATTTCCGAAGAATTTATCTCCAACATATTGCCTCAATAAATTGCCACCACCTACCGGTAGCAGGAGAAGGATTTTAACTCCGTGCATGAGAGCTTATGCTGTTAAGATATAAATTGTACATTTAGACCAATATTGCCATCTGGTGGCAAACGCACACATCAAGGCAGCCTGCAAGCAGATCTGTACAGTTCAGACCAGATTGTGCAGTTTTTCACTGGCAGCCATGTTAGCTCCACAGAAATCAATGCAGTATATTGTTGGAAACAACACACATTTAGTCATTTGTGGAGGTTAAAATATAAACTCAACACATGCAGGATATTACTATACAGCTGAATGTTGAGCAGAAATGTTTATTAAAATTTCAGTACAGAACACAAAAATTATGTCCATATTGCCATATTTATATTTATACTGATAATTCTGTTCATTCCAATTACAATATTGCCATATTTATACTATATCTCCAGACTTGCCACTGTCTTTTATATTCTCGGATGTCTTGTATATTTTTATATCTATGTTTTTATTTTATATTTTATTTTTATTATTTCTACATCTTCACTATATTTCCTGTTTGTGTTTTTGCACCGGGATAAGGAGGGAAACACACTTTTTAATCTCTTGTTGTCCTGTACATATAGCAGCATTGATAATAAAGTTAATATAAAATACACTTTGCTTTTATGTGTTGCAGGAAATTCCTGTTATGGGTATTTTTTATTATTACATTAATACTACAGGCTAATATTTGTTATTATACCATGAAATTTTAAATTATTTTATTATATTGTTTATCGTTCGAAAAGTGAAAAAAAAAACAGGCCAAAAAATATAGAAATATCCTTAAAACAAAGTCAAATCTCCGTCACTGTGTGTAATGCTGCTTCTGCACTGTAATTTCCAATCTTGGGATAAATAAAGTCTATCTATCCATCCATCCATCCATCCATCCATCCATCCATCCATCTCAAAAATACAGGAAAGAATTTGATAAAATTAAAAATAAAACTTTGCTTTTATGTTTGCTAGTATGTGTTGCAGGGAAATTCTACATGTATAGAATATTCTTTGTATAATTACATTATTATAGGCTAATATTTGTTATTATACAATGAAATTTTAAAATTATATTGTTAATGTTCAGATTTTTTATCGAAAAGCGAAAAAAAAAAACAGAAATATCCTTAAAACAAAGTCAAATCTCCGTCACTGTGTGTAATGCTGCTGTCGCATTGTAATTTCCCAGCTTGGGATAAAGTCAGTCAGTCTGTCAGTCACAAAAATACAGCAAAGAATTTAATAAAATACACTTTACTTTTATGTTTTCTAGTAGTGTTGGAGGGAAATTCTTCATGTATAGTATATTTTTTTTATATAATTACATTAATATTATAGGCTAATATTTGTTATTATAGATAGATAGATAGATAGATAGATAGATAGATAGATAGATAGATAGATAGATAGATAGATAGATAGATAGATATACTTTATTTATCCCAAGCTGGGAAATTATAGTGCAGTAGCAGCATTGCACAAAATGACAAGTGACAACAAAGAATAAAAATATACTATAAAGCAAAATATACATAATAAAATATCAAAAAAGCAATAGTAAATACGATAAAATAAATATATTTTATACAATGAAATTTTTAATTATATTGTTAATCATTCAGATTTTTATCGAAAAGTGAAAAAATATAGAAATATCCTTAAAACAAAGTCAAATCTGTGGTAATTGCAATTTACACTACACTTCCCATGATGCCCGGGCACACTCATTCGTGCGCGCGGTGCACTTGCACTGGCGGTAGATCTACAAACACCATGGATGGGCGTGGCTCCCCCTCTCTTAAGGCACAGCGGCCTAATCCCGATGGTTTGTAGATCTGCTAAAATGCGTTGCCGCCGCTCGAACGTAACCCCTCGGTTTATATTTGGCTTAAAGGAGACGCAACAAAGCGCACAAGATGGTTGCGCTCCAGGCTCGGGCTTGAATAAGTAGGTTTACTATAGCTTTAAGAAGGCGAAAATAGTGTCTGCTTCTTTAAAATGATATCGGTTTATTGCTGAATAGATAATTAAGAAAAGTTTTCAATTCCCGATCAATAAATATATGCATTTAATTTGCGACGCAATCATAGAAAATGCCCCCACTCTGTTGGATAAAGGCCGCCTGCAATCAAAACGTCTTTTAAGCAGATGTGGTCCGTCTTTCCTCACGTTGCTTGTAAACCTGCTTTTTTAAGCGGATTTTGATTTTAAGGCTGAAGCGTGCTCACGGTGATGGAACCGGCTGGAGCCCGAACCGGCGGTGTAAATAAAGGTGAGGACAAGGCCGCGGGGAAGACCTCGGCCCCGAGTGCGACCGTCACACCGAGGAGAGGGCTCAGAGAGCGGGGAGCGAGCCGCCCGAGGTCCGGCGTTCACACCGTGAACGGAGCAGCGTCGCAGAGCCCGCAGAGCTCGGGACGGGTTCTGAGAGACAGGTCAACGAGGGCGGTACCGGCCTGGCTGAAGGACACCAAGAGTGACGACGACGAGGACGAGGACGAGCCGAGCCCGGACACCGGTGCGACCAAGCGGAGGAAAGTTTCCAACTCGAGGCGGAAGAAAAACGAAGCGGCGGAGGCTGCAGGGGGGGTCGCAGGTGACAGCCTGCAAGGCACAGAGTAAGTTTGTAACACACACCTGCGTTTGTTTTCTTTTTTTTAAACGTGTGTGTGTGTGTGTGTGAGGGGGGGTCAGTTCCTGTCAAAAGCACGCCTTCAGCATGGGCTCGTCCCCCTTTCTGCAGCTCCGCATGGGGAGGGTGGAGTAAAAAACCATACCTGGCTGCAAGTGCTGCAACTTTTTTGAAATGCATTAATGTTGTAGAGGTGTGGTGCATGTGGTGCATGATTGCATGTCTCTCTGCAGGGTTCCCACGGGTGCTTGAATTCCTTGAAAATGCTTGAATTTCAATTCAGTGTTTTCAAGGTTGTGAAAATGCTTGAATTTTTTGTGAAGTGCTTGAAAATGCTTGAAATTTGTGTGATTGTCTATTTGTCACTGTTATTGCGCTATGGTAGTTACACAATACACCGCTCACAAGCTGAGAATACAAGCTAATTCACAATTAGTTAAAAATCAAAACAGTCAATCTACCACCATATGAAATAATGCTAATTAGATCCATATTATTATGCCATACAGTGGCACCGCTGCCCATGACCATCATGGCAAACACAGTATTTAAAGGTGCTGGAAAAACTGGTGCTTGAAGGTGCTTGAAAAGTGCTTGAATTTGTTCATGAAAAAGGTGTGGGAACCCTGTTAAATGCATTAATGTTGTAGAGGTGTGGTGCATGATTGCATGTCTCTCTGCAGGTAGATAAAATGCCAGATTTCTGTGTTTTTTTATCTCTGCAGCACAGAGGATCCCAAGAAGCCTGCAGATGCACAAGGTAATCAGAGAAAACTCATTTTTTTTTTTTATTATCATGCAAGTGGATTCTGCGTGTTTTTTTTTTTTTAATGGCATGCTTCTCCTGTTCCATCACTCCAGCTCTTCCCTCCAGACGCCCCCCGGCTCAGACTCGTGCCAAGCCCCCGTCTGGCAGAGCTGTCCGCGGCTCTGCCAAGCCCGTGTGTAAGACCGAACCTGGGATGGAGAATCCAGCTGGTGAGCAACCTGTTGACAGGGGAGCCACAATGTCTCAGCCCTTATAATTCAACCCAGGAGCAGCGTCAGGTGTCACGCTCGCTCGTGTGTGTTCCTCAGGAAAACCTTCAGTGACATCTTATTTAATTGATACCGGATGGTTGTGATTATGGATTTTCAGTGTAACTAATGGGATCAGTTCTGCCTGTTACCTCCCTTCTACTTCCATTTAACTCACTCCGACTGAAATATGTTTGTGTTTTATGCATTCGTGCCTTTTTAAAATTGAAGGTTTGAGCGGATAACAGAGCTTTTGTTGCCTCTCTCAAACTCATTTCTTTCTCTGTCACGCAGCGGTGGAAGGAGAGTCGAACGATAAAGACAAGTCTGAGATGTAAGTATATTTTTGGCACGATATGAACACTAAAAGCGTCAAAGGTTTCACTGCTGGAGTTGTATTCTTTTACAGAAACATGGTTAGAGGAGACATTAAAGAGTCACTTATTCCTTTTGGTGTCAAGCTGTGCAGATTAAGTTTAAGTAAGTGGTAAAGTGCTTTTTGTGATCTGGGTGAAATGACCCTGTAAACACGATTATTATGTTGGTTTTTATCTCAAACACGCTGGGTTTTATAAACAGTGACACAGAGATCAGGTAGAATTTATGGTCTGACTGTGTGAAGTATCACTTTAGACCAGGGGGCGTCAATGTTTTTGTTTTTGTGTAGCTGATAAACGGAGTAAGGACAGCAGCTTACATGATTACACGAGGAGTCATGGGTAGCCTGTTATCAACGTTGTTTTAGTTGTTGTTGTTGTTATTATTATTTTAGGAATAGGCCAATTAATCTAATAAATGTGTGTTTTTTCAAACATATTTTAAGGCCCCCTGTTGAAGGTTTAAAAGGTTTAGAATACAGTGGTCCCTCGTTTATCGTGGGGGATACGTTCTAAAAATAACCCGCAATAAACGAAATCCGCGAAGTAAGTTATTTATATACATTATTATGTTTAAAGGCCGTAAAACCCCTAACCACACACTTTTATACACTTTTCTCAGACAGGCATTAACATTTTCTCACATTTCTCTCTCATTTAAACTCTCAAAGTTCAAACTTTCGCAGATTTAACAAAAATAACTACAATACTGTTTTAGTAAATGAAACCAAAGATCAAAACCTGTTTTCAAGCCCAAACATTTTTGACAAATTAAATTTTAATGATCAATCTACGAGGTTTGACACATAAGAAATTATTACCAGTAACTCACGCGTGTTTCACAGTTCCTCTGACGGTGCCGAACACAATGTGCGTTCATACTGTACAGTACGCTGTAAAAAAAAAAAAAAGCATGCAAAATTACACACAAAAAATCCACGAAACAGCGAGTCTGCGAAAAGTGAAACGCGTTATAGCGAGGGACGACTGTATATTAAAGAATGTAATACCAGATTTTCACTTTTCCCTGGGAACTATGAACCTTTTGAGCAGGACAGGTTTGAATTAAGTTACAGAGACTTTATTTTACCCCACAAAAAGTCCCTGCGTGTGCGGCTCGCAGCACTGATCATTTCTGATTGGTCAAGTTTACATTTTATTTAAGCCACTATTTTTAAAAATATGTAGCCGTAAAGTAGTTTGTTTGTCACTGTGATTTGACATAGAAGTTATGCAAAAGACGAAGCATCATCGAAGAAATCCAGCGGCAATTCGAAGCAGTGTAATGCAGATAATGACGCCTGTCTGTCACTTCATATGGTGTCTTTATTTTCATACATCCGTGAAATGTTTTGCCTAATCTTGGCGGGTCTTTACAGAGGATGCGTAGACAACAGCAGGGTGAAGGAATCTTGAAAAATAGTTAATGGGACTAATGTATTAGCTGCGTACGTATACTGTCTTACTATATTGTGAACGTGTGTGATTAGGAGAGCTCGTTTTTTTTGATGATGCCTGTGTTTCACACCTATGCTGTTTCAGTAAAAAGAAAGAGAAGGAGAGCGAGGATGTTGCTGAGCCAGTCTTGGATGATGAAGACCCTCCGTTTCAGGATGACCCCAACGACCGCAGCTACCAGCCGCAGAGTCAGAGGTACACTCATCTCAAGTGCGTTCACTTGACCCGGCGCAGACAGTGGAGCTCCGGCTTCAAGTGATTTGTTGTTTTGTTTTCAGTGGCGCAGAGGAGGAGGAAGGTCTGAGCAGTGATGAAGATGTCCCTTTTAGAGATGACTTGAACGACCAGAGCTACGACCCGAAGGGTGAAAGGTGTGTGTGTGTGTGTCTGTGTCGTGATTAAACAAAGCATAATTTAGTTTAGTAACTGAATATTTCTCTTTTTTTTGTTTTTGTTTTTTAGGGATGTCCCTAAACCAAAGCGCAGAGCTCCTCCTAGACAGAAGGAGAAGAAAGAGAAAGAGAAGGCGCCTAAAAAAGAGAAGGAGGACGCCGAGATAAAGATAGAAGGGTCGGATAACGTGGAGAGTTTGGAAGAGGAAGTAAAGCTAGAAGAAGAAATAGTGGAGGACCCGGATGGACCCAGGAAGTAAGCACAGTACCAACTTAATAGATTAATTAGCTACAACTGTAACTGTGCAAAGTTAAAAGTTCTTCTTTCAAAACACATTAAATATGTTGGAAAATAGTTGCTGAAAACTTAGAGGTTTCCGTCCAGGATTTTTGTGGGCGGTCCATAAAGGGTGGCTCGATGACACGGTGAGGCCACCCTGATTATACCCCTGCACCCCCAGCAGTGAGACAGAGATGAATCAGTCTCGCTCAGTGTTTCAGAGTTAGTCGTGTCATTTTCTGAACTCATCTGACACGTTTCGGTTGCTTCAAAATTGCTGCTTGACTGCTCCAACGTGTCTTCAGTGTCTTCAGCGGACACGCCTCCACAGTATTACTGCTCATCTTTAACTGATTTTGACACCTAATTTCATAAACTTGATATTTTTAATGATTCAAATTTGTCTAGGTGGTTAATAACACTTTCTTCTTCCAGCTTTAATCTAAACGTGACGTGCAAAGCAAGCTGATTTTTTTTTTTTTCCCCCTTTTCTATCTGTGTCAGGAGAGGCCGGCGGAAAAAAGATGACAAAACGCCACGTCTGCCAAAGAGAAGGTGAAGTTGATATTTCGTTTTTTTGGACATCTGCTCTGAACTGTAATTTCAAGATGATCGCCCTGTCATACTTTGATCCAGAAATAAGGGATGTGGTAGCGGTTGACTGACACAGCGGGAGACGACTTTGGGATGTGTGGGATATGAATTTAAGATTTGGTTTCAGTGTTGTGACAATGCGACGACTTGGCTTCGCTCACACAGGAAGAAGCCCCCCGTGCAGTATGTGCGCTGTGAAATGGAGGGATGTGGGACGGTCCTGGCTCATCCTCGCTACCTGCAGGTCTGTCTCAGCAACCAAACAATCCCACTGAGGCTTATTTACACCTGTCACTCTGAGCTAGGACTGCTACTGAGCATCTTCTTTTCCATCTGATGCTTGACATACTGTTCTGTGTTTTGTTTTGCACCCCAGCATCATATAAAGTACCAGCACTTGCTCAAGAAGAAGTACGTCTGCCCTCACCCGTCTTGCGGGAGACTTTTCCGCCTCCAGAAGCAGCTGCTGCGTCATGCAAAGCATCACACAGGTACACATGCAGCACATCCATAAAACATGCCTCGGGGTTTTGATCTGTGTCAGACCATGTCGTGTTATAATTAATAATGAAAGTAGTGTATGTGGAACACATCTATATTTAAGTGTTTTGTGTGATTCTAGACCAGAGGGACTACATCTGTGAATTCTGCGCTCGTGCCTTCAAGAGCTCCCACAACCTGGCTGTGCACCGCATGATTCACACGGGAGAGAAGCCTCTACAGTTAGTGCTGCTTTGTTTGGACATTTAATAACTCTCTTACATTTTTTGAAATATTTTAAACATTTTTTTCCCCCCTTAGATGTGAAATCTGCGGCTTCACGTGTCGCCAGAAGGCGTCTCTCAACTGGCACATGAAGAAGCACGATGCTGATGCCACCTATCAGTTCTCCTGCTCCATTTGCGGCAAGAAGTTTGAAAAGAAGGACTGCGTGGTGGCCCACAAGGCCAAGAGTCACCCCGAGGTGCTAATTGCTGAGGCGCTCGCAGCCAACGCTGGTGCCCTCATCACAACCCCTGCCTCCTTACTGGAGCTGCCAGGAAACCCCATGCAAGCAGAGGTCACCAGCCTGGACGTGAGCCAAATAGGGCAGGACGGGCAGGTGGACCAGCTGAGCCAGGAAGGGCAGCAAGTAGCTCAGGTGTCCCAGATGGGTCACGTGGCCCAACAAGTGAGTCACCAGGTGGTTTTACTGGGACAAGACCAGAGCCTCCATACCATGCAGGTGCCAGTGACGATTGCCCTGTCCCCAATTGACCCTCCTTCGCCGGCTGACAACCAGCAGCAGACTCACCTCCAGCTCCAGATGCCCGTCCAGTTCGTGCAGGCAGCTCAGCAGGCACAGCAGCCCCAAATCCAACAACTGACCCTTCATTCAGGCTCGGTGGTGACCCAGCATCAACCCCAGCTCCAGCCTCTTCAGTCATATTCCTCCCAGCAGCAGAGCCAGGGGCAGACACAAATCCTCCAAATGACCTTCCAGCCGGTCAGCCAGTCTCAGACCCACATTCAGCAGATCCCCATTCTAGCGACTTCCCAGCACCTTCAGAGCCTGCAGACGACCATCCCGAGCCTGTCCCAGTCCCAACACCAGTCCCAGGATCCAGCCTCCACCAACGGGGACAGCTTTATCCTGGACAGCCCGGTGCTCTCGTCTTCCTCGCAGTCGGTCGGCTCCCTTCAGCAGACGGAGGCTGTGGGTGGGGACGGCGTTGTGTGGGAGCAGACGGGACATGGGGAGGTCCTGTCAGACAGCACCGAGAGACACGTGCAGCAGGCACTTATGTAAAACAAAACCCAGTCCCCAGTGACCCGATATACTGTACTGCAATGTTTGAGGTAAATGTAGGATCACCGATATATTTACTGTTCACTCATAGTCATATTTGGTAGCTTTTTAGAATTATCTGTATCAGGGAGAGATATGTGTGTGTCTGTATGTGTCGTTGCCTTTGTACATAACAGTCCTGTAAACTTAACTTAGCCTTTTATGTGAGCGTGCGTGTGTGCGTGTGTATCGATGCCCGACGTTCTGTTGCAAAAGCTGTCACGCAATAATATAGCATACCTCTTTTTAGTAATTTACCAATTACAAAAACACAAATTAGAACGCTGTAAACGGAAAGTCTGTTTAAATAAATAGGCAGCTATTTTATTTTTTATTTTATTTTATTTTCTTGTCCAGATCTACTGTAAAACCTTTTTTTATTTGGCAACGTTAAAAAAAAAACGTTACAGGAAATGAATTAAAACATTTTAAAACCTGGAAAGACTTGGACACACAAACACACACACAAAAAAATACGTTTCACCGGCTTGTAAAGTCACAAAAATGCATATTTTAGCAAGTTCTGGCAGTGTCATCGAACCTGTTACTATGACATCTGTGCAAATGTTTGTTAAGCTTGGCTGTTGATAGACTTTGAAGGAATAATAATAATAATAATAATAATAACCCGTATAACGTATGTAAGTTCTCACACGGTCATTCTAGGCAGCCAAACGGTGACCGCGGACGTTCACACATAAACCCATAGAATAATAATAATACAGCACAGTCAAACACAAATTTTTTTACACACAATAATCTTTTTTTTTTGAAGTGTAATGTAATTTAATAAGCGAAGCTATGTAGAAACCCTTGGAACATATGTCAATAATAAACCTGCACTTCTCTGATTTGTCATTTAGGATGTGACACACACACACACACAAAAAAACAAATGTTCATTTATAAAAGATGTAAATAAATGTCTTAACATTTCTCCAAAGTGTATTCACTCACACACACACACACACTTCTTCTCTTCAGCTATAGGTTAAACATCTGCCTGAGTTATTAATTGATCCTATAACATAATTATTGCTTAACGACGGTGTAAGAGCTCCTCAAACATCAGGACATGTTGAGCCGCTCTCTGTCCCTGTGCATGTTGTACTGCTTCATCGCCCGCTTAGGAGGAATTAAAGTGTTGCTCAGTCCGACCCTCCTCTTCTTCACCTCCTGCCCTCCTGACTCATCCTCTTTCAGCTCCTGCTGGAGCTTCTGGGATCCTCCTCCACCACCTCCTCCACCTCCAGCAGCTTCAGCAGGATCTGACCCCTCTTCTCCTTCACTCACAGCCTGGTGACAGTCAGCAGGGGTGACCGGCGTCTGCAGGTCACTGTCATGTGCAAACTTGCACTTGATCCCGAACCTGCACCTGCCGTCCTTCCTGTAGGACACGCACATCCTCTTGCCTCCTATCTGGGAGGGTTTGGCCTGCATGGTGAGGGGGACGTGTTTCTGCAGGGCGCTCAGCTTCTGCTCCGCCTGAGCCCGGAACGGGTTGGCGAACACGCCGCTGTCAGAGCAGGTGTTCAGGGAAGGAGGAGGGAGTTTGTTGGAGGTGAGGGAAGAAGAAGAAGGAGGTGGATTAGAAGAGGCAGGTGTTGATGGAGAGGAGGACTCTTGCTCCTCTTCCTCTGAGTCACTGGAGGCTGAATCAGGCTCCAGCAAGAAGTAGCGGCTCCGTGTGGCAGCTGAAGCCGCATCAGGCAGCTCCTGAGCGGGCCTGGAAGATGCGGAGAGAGAGACGGAGGATTATAATTATCCGTCTCACAGTTTGACACAGTTTATTTTAAAATGAATACTCACCCATCCTCCACCTCTCCATCACTGTCGGACTCCGACGACACTCCGTACCCGACCAAGGAGTTCATGTTCGGGGAGCTAAGCTAACTTAGCCGTTGAGCTTCAAACCGATAATAAATAAACCTTTTTTAATAATAAACAACTCTGACAGCGAACAGCTGAGCTTATCGAAATAACACGGCGGTGAAATGCTCTTTAAATGCTGTTTAAATGAAACGTTTCTCTCCACGCAGAGGTTAGTTTAGCTGCTGTCAGTTTTAGCCGCCGCCTGCCTCAGTGTTGTTTACATTATAAAGTGCGTGAACAGCGACACCTGCAGGACGGAGGCGGTATGACACCCACCACAAACCACACACACATATACACACACACACACACATATACATATATATACACATATACATACACACACACATATATATACACATATACATACACACACACACATATATATATACACGTACATACACACACATACACACACACATATATATACAGAGCTGGACTGGCCCCATTCTCTGTCTTCTCTGTAATCCCGCTATTTTTGGTCTCTCACTATTTTGATCGGCCGTACGCCTCCATGTTTCATGCACATCTTGGACTGTCTATCACTCATCATTTGAGAACTACCGCTTTCCCTTAAGATATCTTGTCTTCGCCTGTCACTCTTCCTTCTCCTCACTTTTATACTACTACACATCCTCTTCGTCTTCTTCTCTTTACATCCCTGCATTTCTCTCTACGCTCCCCTGCATAGTTAATACTCACTCCACTTAATCAGAGGCATTTTATTTGACATAATGATCAGCCAGGATTATTATGTTGTTGTTGTTGTTTTTTTTATATCTGGGGATTCTATGAATAAATGAACTCACTCCCCGCACATGCGCACTAAAGAAGCCTTTTCACAACTTTCTCTTTTTTCCTCCATCTTTGTCATTTTGTACTTCGTGGAGCTGCTTTTCTCCCCCTGCCTTTCTTCCGCACGCCTACCACACTTATTTGCAACAGTGCCAATTTTATGGGGTCATCACTTTACTAGTGTGTATTTTTTGATTCTCACCTTTTCCTTTTGTTAAAGTACATTGTGTGCGGCGCTTGCCTTGTGTGTACCTCTGCTCTTTTCCTCCCCCTCTCTCGCTGCTTCTCGGTTCCGTAATTACAGCTCTGGACTCAAGCAGTGATGGTAAATGCTTTTCTATTCCCCTCTCTCCATCACTCCCCCTGAATCT
>NC_040020.1:1151168-1173668 GCF_000972845.2 Larimichthys crocea
ATTGCATAAATAGCCTAGAATAAATTTGTAGACATGTTTTTTCAAAGAAAGTAAATCTTTATTTAATATCCTTCAAATATTCCAGTAGAATTTCCATTTAGTATAATTATTATTTTATTTATATTGTTAGAAAGCCCATGTTATTTTAATTGCTGTTAATTTGTTCTTGAAAGAAATACTATTTAGTTTTATTATATTTCCAGTGAATTTCCATTCAGGATTCATTTCCTCAGGATTTTGATCTCAGGACCATCCTGACTGTTCATTCACTCAGTATAAAGCATATTTACTGTATCATTTTTGAGCAATTCAGCCTCAAAGTTCATTATTTTGAATTGGAAAAGGGCATTATGTGCAATATTTACTCTACTGTAAAATCTCTTTGATCCATAATTTCTGACAAAGGTTGATACACTTTGACTAATCCTCACTCCAGTCCTGAGATCAAATGTACAAACCTTTGTCAGAAATTATGGATTAAAGGGATTTTACAGTGGCGTAATAGGTTTGTTAGCTCCGTATCATGGACTACATGCATGTTTTTGCTTGATGTCTTTGCTTTGATGTTTTGAATCCGATCCTTCTTATTTAAGTGTTTTTCTTTAAATTTCCCGTAACACTCTGTGTTTTACATATGTAGTGATTTAATATATAGTATAAAAGAGGTGCTGGCGTATAATCCCCAAACTTGAGACCTCTGTTAAAATGAATGATTTATCAAAACTCCACAGTTTGTCCAGTGAGAACGATTGATATGATGGTGACACTCTCTGTTCTTCTGAATGGTTTATTTGAGAAATGAAACAGTAGGTTTGTGTGTGTGTGTGTGGTAACTGCAAAGACAATAAGAAAAGTACCTAAACAAATGTGAAATTTTTAAACATCTGAAATAGTAATGAATAAAAACAACATGATATGAAATAAACAAGTACGAATAATGACATATATGATGATGAAGTGAAACACCATACGTGATAAAATGAAACTGAATACAGTATTCACTTCTTATGGACACACACAGAATATGAAAAGGAAAAAAAGGAGTGGTAAGTCCAACTGAACTAGAAAAAAAGAAGTCTGCAAAAGGTTTCTTCAATTAAGGCACTTAATTGCCGAACTGTCATTGGTCCAGGCGTTCATGGGGACCGCATTCACACTAAATGGTGCATGATCTAGGTGAGTGGGTGACCTTCTGAACATATAGTGTTAGTGTCAGAGTGTATATATGTTATGGACTTTTATATCCTTAGGCTACACGGGGTCATGTGTGGGCCTTGAGGTCAGTAGTAGTTGCTTGGCTTTGCAGGTGTCAGCCTATTTCAACACTGTGGTGACCTGGGTCAAAAGAAAACTGAAGGTTGCCTTCCTAGATATAATAGATAGCTGGCCGTTAACGATCCAATTAACGTAAACAGACATCTGTGTCTCCAGACTAGGATGTGTAACACCTGCACGGGTAAAGACATTCTCTTTGACTAATTCTGGACGTGTAGTATTTGTGGTGTTATCTTGGGGTTTAAAGTCTGACCAGCAGCATGAGTTCAGCAGAATGTCAGACCGACTTTGAGAGTGTCTCTAATTCTCCTTGGCCAGGCGTCAATAAATATTACAGCATAAGACATCAGAGGCTCCTGAACACTTTCTTCCTTCCTGACCTCACCATTGACCTTTGAGTTGAGCAATTTCTC
This sequence comes from Larimichthys crocea, assembly GCF_000972845.2. NCBI lineage: Eukaryota > Metazoa > Chordata > Actinopteri > Sciaenidae > Larimichthys > Larimichthys crocea. The sequence continues at coordinate 1,152,857 of NC_040020.1, forward strand.
CACAACAATGGTCACATTTTTTTCAGCTTTTGTTTACATATTCTGAAATCAAATCAGATTTTATTTGTATAGCCCAAAGCCACAAAGTACCTTTGTCTCGGAGGGTTTTACAATCTGTACAGGGAGTCCTCTGTCCTTAGACCCTCGATTCGAGTGAGGAAAAGAGAGTTTTCAGTAAAGGGAGATGTGACTGCATCTTCAACTAATACCGTGCCTGACTAGGTGTTTTAGGATTATACTGAGGTGCAGATGTTTTAACTCATAAAGTGTGTGTGTGTCCTGTTTTTTGCACTTCCCTTATTTGGCCTGTTTTTCACTGAGGCTGGCAGGAAAAGATAATTATAAATCAATAGTACAAGAGAGACAGGTTAGAGAAGTATCAGCATAACTAAGGGATGACCTAAGCCAGCCCTAAACTATAAGCTCTATCAAAAAGGAAAGTCTTATGTCTACTCTTAAAGGTGTTGACCGTGTCAGATCAGTTTAACCTTTATAAATATATGTTTTTGACGGCCCAGTGTGTATTGTGAGAATATGGAACACATATAATATAATATGCACGGCTATGTTTTTATCAGTGTATAATGAATTTGTTATCTTAAAATTAGTCTTTTTTTATCTATAGATGGAGAGAGTCTTCTGCCATGTAGACAGAGCCTTACTCATTTTCATGCTTTTTGCATACACCTCATGTGAGGAAGGAGAAGCTACACTAAAGCACACCGACTCCTTTTACTAGTGAACCGTCCAAACATTTTGTAGTATTCTCATAGTCATCATACAACATTCTGAGAAAAGTATCTTGTATTTCAAGATATTTGGAGTAAGTCAAGTCAAGTGTGTTTTTATAATATGCAGCATCAAATTAAAGGTTCAGTGTGTAACTTTTGGAGTGATTTATTGGCAGAAATTGTATATAATATACATAATTATGTTTTCAGTGACATGTAAACCTTATAAAATGAATTGTTACATTTTTATGACCTTATAATTAGACTTTTTATCTATTAAAATTAACACCTGTGTGTTAATCTGATGTTTTAAACCAGTTACTTTCACGACATGTTGCCTGTTACTTGGCTTCATTTTGATAGATACTGTACCAAAGCAGCAGTCCCTAAAATGAATTTGTCATGTCCTGTTTTTTCTGTGTGCGTGTGTTTCCCTGGTATCCCGTACAGGTTTTTCCTGCTCTTGTTCAATTCATCAGACTTTGTTTAAACATGTTTAATGGTAAAAAATAAGTAAGGACCTTTGTCCTTAGAGGAATGCTGACTTGTCAAACACAGGTAGAATTAACAGCCAACTGTTAGAGCGGCGACACTTTATGTTTACGTGTGCCCATGACAGGCCTCTGGCACCGTTCATGTTGGCTCACTGACATGGCTTCCTGGCAGTCTAATTAAGGTCAGTGGGTACACCTGTTGCTTTTCTTCTGTGACAAGTAAAATGCCTCCAGTGATAGTCTCCACAATATGTTATTTATTTATATATGTCTAACTGGCAGCATTGGTAAAATATGGTTTTCTAATATCACAGTACTGTTGATTTCCTGGATAAGGTTGGTGTTTGTTTTTTCACCATCAAAATAAACACTGTTTTACCATATAATTAACATAAAAGTACCTTATGAATGCCGTATAAAATAAAGTGCTGCATGAGTCGAGGTTTTGCCATATTTTAATACACAATAAAAAACCAACAACAACTTGTTTTTACAGTAAAAAAAATTAACAAAAGAAATGACAGCTGTGGTTGCCAAAGTTTTACTGTAATAAATATAGTAAAACTAATTCTACTATGACAGTAGATGGATATTAGTACTACTGATTTCACAGTTAAGGCTGGTGTTTTATGCTCTATTCTTTACCGTGTAAATACAATTTTTTTTCTCTGTTTTACCATATAATAAAAATGAAAATATCATATAAATGCAATATAAAGTAAAGGTTTTGCCATGAAGTATTGCAGTGCTTTACTGTTAAATTAAGTCTAATATAATATACTACTTTGTTCTATATAAATATGTGTTTTTTTGGCTTGAAATATGATTGTGTTTTACCACTGGCAGCTGTGTTTGCCAGACTTTTACTGTAAAAAAATAGCATTGAACTTTTTTAACAATAAGATATTAGTACTTAGGCACTTAAATAAATGTTTGTCATTAAATATTGGAGTGTTTTATTGTGCAATTGTTACCTTAAAATGTTATATAAATAAAGGCTTTGCCATTTATTGTATTAATTAACAATCTCTAATATAAAATACTACTATATTCTGTATAAATTCCTATAAAATGTTATATAAATAAAAGTTTTGCCATGGAATATTACAGTGTTTTGTAAGTCTAAGCATTTGGTGCTGCTGAACTTAAAAACTTTTAGGAAGTTGCATCTGTAATAATCAAATCTTATAATAATCTTATAAATAAAACAGAAATATTGGCATAAGAGTCATACAAGTATAATGCAGTAGACCTGCTTGAGTGATAAAGACAGGCACTTGTTGTTTTGCATGAGAAGGACACATGCACACACTGCAACAGGCTGAACTAATCCACACAGCATCCTGCTTAAATTTAGACCATCACTGGTTTTGTCACTACCAGTAAATCAGATAAGCTCCTCATGAATAAGTGAAGGAGCTCTTCCCTCCTCCTCCTCCTCCTCCTCCTCCCCTAAGAGACTCTCCGCCTCCGCTCGTCCCGTTAAAAAAAATCCTCCCGTTGCCAGGCTTCAGGTTCTCGGGGGAGAGGGCGGAGAGTTGGCCACAAACTGTGTAACACAAGCGACAGTGAGCAAACTAGATCCGACAAACTGGGGAACTCATTTTACCGAAACCTTAGAGACGAGGAGCGCACGGCTGGAGCGCGCCAGGAGCGGTGGCGTTGTCGGGATGAGGCAGGCGTAACACGGGCGTAAATATTAAAGGGGGGGCCGGCCTGTTGCGCTCCTGCACCCAAGTGCGCGTCTTTCCCGGTAGAAGCGGCTTGGAGCTCCAATGGCAGCCCGGCTGACTCGACATATGACCGGCACGGACCTGAGCAGGACCACCGCGGCCCGGGCTGCTGCTATAGCTGAGCAGCTGCACTATGAGTGCTCCATTTTACTGGAACTTTATGTGAGTAGAGGAAAGTTTTCCACTGGTTACAAGCTGCCAACAGATCACAGTATGAGTCTGAAGATGTGTGTGTGTGTGTGTGTGTGTAGTGTGGTGTGTGTGGGCAAGGGAGAGAGTAAGAAATAGGCCAAGGTTAAATGGAAAATTAATAGATTTTCTGTGTGTGTCATGAGCGTCCTCTGTGCATACATGCCTGTTACTTTGCGAGGAGTTGCATGCGAGGATGTGTGCGTGTGAGGACAAGAATGCATGCAAAGGCGAGATAAGAAGGAGGCTGGTGTGTGTGTGTGTGTGTGTGTGTGTGTGTGTGTGTGTGTGAAAGAGTGAAATTATGTCAGCAGGGGGTAAGAATGCAGAGTGGAGGAGGTGAACTCAGTTATAATGACCGAGGTGGGCGTTTTCTTCTGGCACAGACACCTCAGTTTGCCTGGGCACAAAGCCCTCATCTCTTCTCCACAAGGCTGCGTGTCTTTGCCTATAGGTGTGAGAGCTGCCGGTTATTAAAACTTTCTGGTTTCCTGCCAGTTTCACAGCTTTGTGCTCCCTTCATGTGTCGCCAAGCGTAAAAAGGGAGCGGCATTGGCATTTAACTTTATCTGCTTGGTGTCCAGGATTTGACCCTTCGTTCTACTATCCGTCTTCGATCATCTCTGACGTATCACTGTCTCTTCCTGCATGCTTTTGTTTTTGCATCATACAAGTAAAGGCAAGATGCAAACACTGGATATGTCTTAGCTTGTCATACAGAAATGTACATACATCTGTTCACCCCTTTTGTTTCCTCTCCTTGGCTGGAAAGAATTTGTTTCTAAAATTCGATGCAGATTGAATATTTTTCAGGCAGAGTATTATTTCTTCCAGGCGTCCTGTCCCTTGCCTATTCGTTGGGTGGGAAAACATTAATTTAGAACATTCGTCTTAAATCATTTTCAGACCTTAACCACATTGTCGTAATTTAAAATGATCCACGGGAATGTTTTCTCAGCCTACACTATCGCTTCCCGGGGCATCCTTAATTGCCTGAGTCACATTTCCTCTGCAGTCTGAGCAGTAAAACATAAACGTACCCCCTGCCTCTCAGATCATGCAGGTCACATTAGGCCACTCTGTCACACCGCTACTAACTTTGCACGCAGGGTTCAACATTAACGCCTCTGAAAAAATGTCACAAGGAGGCCTCTGGGATTCGCAACTCACTCAAGTACTAACGCTGATGCCAGCTACTATCATGCCCCGCAAAGAGACCTGGCAGCTTGGCTTAAAGAGCTGGAAAGTGAAGGCCTGTGTGTCCTGAGATAACAAAATCAGCCTCTCTGAAGCTCACCAATCAAACGGCATGTCCTGTTAATGAAAGGCAGCACTGCAAAGAAATCTGTATTTTTGTTATTTAGCATCCCCCAGTTTCAGAGTGTAGTATCACACGTATTTGTTAAGATATTACTTATGATATGACAGCTCGGCGTCTGTCTTTCAGCCTTTTATTTCACAAAAGTCAGTCCCACATTTACTCTTGTCCGGAGGCTTCTGTTCGGTCACTCTCTTTCATTATATCGGCAGAGGCTGCTAAGCCCCAGTTACATTGCCCGCTTGCCTAGCTCCGGTTCTAGCACAACACACCAGCTCCGCTCCCCTTTAACATTCCCCTGCGCCCCGCGCCCTGAAAACCTCCTCTTCTCTGTGGTCCAAAGCAATTCTGGTACAAGGACTAACACTCTGAGCCCGGCTAACAAACTGAGCTAACAGCGGCAGCAGTTTACTTCACTGTCCATCAGGAAAGTCTGTAAATCACAGAGAGTTGATGCACAGCAGCCGGAGGACATCATCAGTTTCACCAAAATCATCGAAATAGTTGGTGGTGTGTGACATGGTGACAGAAAACAGACGCACGGGGTGAATTGTGGGGATGACACCATCCATCCATCCGTGATTTAAAATCTGTAATTTGTGGTAGAAAAGTTTCACAGCGTTGCTGTAATCTGTGCAAAAAAAAACACGTGGAGTATATGAAAATGTCATTTTGCGGTTCAAAGCTGTGTTCCCGTCTTTATGCTCAGCTAAGTTAATCACATGTCGGTTGTAGCTTCATATTTATCATACAGACATGAGAGGTGTCGATCTTCTCAGCAAACTCCTGGCAGAAGAACGTGAGTTCATGTATTTTTCAAAATGTTGAACTATTCTTTTCATGTGTAAACGTGTGTGTGACTTACAGAAAGGTTGCCTCATATCTTCATAGTTTCATATTCAATGCTTGATGTTGTACAGCATGTGTTGCACGTACAGGAGCTTCCTTGCTTCTCCGGTGCTTTTGTCTTATTTGAACCAGCCTGTTTTTTTAACCTTTTTATTTGTTGACTTAATAAATCCTTACTGGAACCGGCCTGAACACAAAGGAATCTCCTCAAAGGAAAACCGTTTCCACAGTTGTGTATGATTTATTTCTTTGAAGCTCTGTGAGCAATTTCCTATCACATTCTGAGAAAATCCCTTTAACCTCGGAGACATTTACCTTCAACGTTGTGCCAAATTGCTGTCAAACGTGACGTCAGTGTGGTTAGTACTTGATAGAAAGCATTCCTTAATCCTCCACTTATCAGTTCACGTTCCAATCCCTCCTCCCTTTTCCTCATAAATGCCTTCCCAAATCTAACTTCTGTTCCCAGTTTATAACTTCTTTGTTTGTCTCTCCTCCTCAAGCAAAAGAAGGAAAGTTTCGCTCCAGATGTTTTGGCATCGGACGGCCGCCTGGTGTCCGTCCCTCCTCCTTCCTCCCAGCTGGAATCCAGGGACAAGCTCTGGCGCCTCCACTCCGCTCTGCTACAGTGTCGCAGCTTGCTGGAGAGAGCCATCGCCAAAGAGGAAGAGGAGCTGGGTGGCGTGAAGAAGGCTGATTATGAGACCCAGAGGAAGTTGGTGAAGGACAGACTGTCGCTTCTCTTGATCAACACCGGAGAACTCCTCAAATCTGTTGACGGCACGGCGGTCCTGTCTCCCAGCGTGGAAGGATTGGAGGTAGGTGCTTGATGTCGACAGAGGTGTTATGATGATGCCGGATAGAAATTAAGGCAGAGCTTGGTGATTTCTCCCCCTTCTTATTGGCAGTTAGACGGTCCGACCTCCGTGTTTGAGATGAAGGTGTGGGTGTACCGGATCTTCAAAGAGGTGAACGACTGGACCAAGATGGCCATCACCACCTTGCAAGCAATGCCCACGGTGATAACCAAGGAGCGAGCGAGGACCGTTCGAGCCAGGGCCACGAGAAGCGCTCGGAGATGAGAGAAGAAGTGTATGTGTGGGTGAAGAGGAGGACTAATGAGAAAGAAAAACAGTTAAGGAGAGAGGGGAAGACGTGGGTGAAGGGATCTGAAGGATGAGAAGATGTTCAGACAGGGGCTAATGTGAGAACATGTCTGGAGAGCAAAAGAAAGAGATGAGTGAAAATAGCCAGCTGAGAGAGAGACAGATCCCTACTGACAGAGAGAGAGAGAGAGAGAGACGAGTGGGTTGGGTTATTTTTAGGGTATGAAGCCCCCTTTACACAAACAGAGGCCTGAGACAGAGAGGGAGCAAGAGACAATGAGCGTGTCTATCAAGAATATTTGTTGGAACAAGTCTAACATATTTATTGTTGACCTTGTAAGACGAAGTCCAACAAAGATCTTTCTTTCTTTTGAGGAAAACATAACATGATTAACATCTACTCAAAATGCAAATGAAGATGCTCCTTTGGGGTTTTTTTTAAATAGTTTTTTATACCTGCTAACATCAAATTCGTGCTTTTCCTCCTGCGTGTGCTCCTTTGACACAGCCGAAGATATAATTTAAGACACACTGCCGGGATCCACTGCAGCTGACGCAGGAAACAGTCGGCGAGGGGCACATTCAGATAAAAATGAGGCCATTTGAATTCATGCCGTCACCGGACTGTAGCTCTCATATGTGTAGTTTTGAACACGGTGGCTATAAATCATTCCACGTAGGATATTATCTGGGGATCTGTGTGGCAGCACCCTCTAGTGTTTTTATGGCGCCGTTACACAGATGTTTTCTTTCTTGATTTTCCTCGGTAATGTCAAATATCGTCTGTTCTTATAGTTTTATTATGTTTGCAGAGCACTTTATTGACAATCAAATCGTGTAAAACCATTTCACATGTGTAGGTGTAACATCAATAGTCCAAACTGATGGACAAACAAGTGGGCACAGGTGTAAACATAGTGGGAGAATTAATGCAAACTTATGGGATCATATTTCTTATTTGTCAACTGATCTGGATTTTAATGTTCAAAATAACTGAAAAACTGCATTTTTTTTTTTTTTTACTTCAAACCATGACAAGACATTGAAACATGTGTCTCGGTTCAGTCAGTTGAAAGTCCTTTATCCATTCAACGGTCAATCAGCATGTTGTCAGGAAATTAACTTGCTGTAGATGTAACTATGTCTGCCTAAACTGGGCTGTGTTACTAATTAAATTAGCGTTGGTCACAGACTTATTAATGATGCATGAAGCTTTGGGGTAAGAAAAAGAAAACTGTAAATGGGATCCTACACGTTGAAGACGCTGTCTAAATAACCAATAAGATCTGCGATAACATAGAGGATGAAGCAGAAAGGGGACTTTGAAAGAGGTCTACTTTAATATACATAACTTTATTCCATTCGAAGCTTCGGATTAGCTCATATTTGCTCTGTTACATGCTGTATTTCGTATTTGTAGGTTGATAAGCTGTTGGTAGGTGCACTGGGAGTATAAACTGTGGGAGACGTGGGAGACACAGGGTACTCCAAACTGTTTTCAGGCTTCTGAAAACTGAATGTTGTTGCTGGAAGGCAACATAAATACCTTTTGGTAGTTTGATCTGGAATGATTAATTTCAAAGACCCTAAGAAAGTAGGAGCTACTGTGCAAAAAAAAAAAAAAAAGTAATTCACTCCATCTGTTGTGCACTAAATGAAAAATGAAAATACATCCTCCAAAATCTCTAATAGCGCTTCTGTGTGCAGCACTTTCAATGTGATGTACCGTAAAAGCGCTGCATGTATTGTATTCGCTCTTCTGCGTATGGATCGAGGATGTATTATCTCTTCTCGTGCTCTTTTTCATCTCCTCTGATGATGAGCATTAATCTTTTTCTGGTCTTCTCTGTTTTGATTTGCTGGTCTGGTTTGGCCGCAGACCAGGTGTGGTCAGAGACTACAGAGGTTAGGCCGGGTTTGACCAGAAATAACACACGCAGGTGTGTTGCTACAGGAGACGGTGAAGTATGAAGCTGGAAGTGAGTTTAAAGGCTGATCGGACACAAAAACATCACATGGTAATGGTGTGTGGCAGCGTGTTACTGGAAGAAGTTATTTTATTCTCCGTTATGACAATTGCAAGGTAAATATAGTTGCACTTACCTGGTGCAACGTGTTCCACACCAGTAATGGGACTACTGGGCCAATGCATGAATGAGGCTGCACACAGTGCTATTGTTGGTCTGAATGCAGCTTCAGAGCCTCTGCATTAAGCTTTATGGGACGTCTGAGTTGTCGCAGGTTCCAGTGGCTTCATATTATAGCCCTCCGATCTTCTGTATGTGCCACGCATATCATTTGTCAGTCGTGGATTGACCTACACGGGACTCCTGCTGATTACAGGAAGCGCGGCATAGTGGTTACATTCCCAGCAGACAAAGTGTTTGTTTGTGCTCTCATTGATTATTTGTCCAAGTATTTTTTGGTACTTGTTTACTGTGTGTGTGTGTGTAGCTTGTTCCTCCACTAGGTGCCCTTTCTTTTGACCTCTGGTGCAGAGAGAGAGTTAGCCGTAGACGAACGGGTCAAAGCACAAAGAGAGGATTGGGTTACCATCGCATCTGTCTATAAGCGGCGATCATACTGGAAGAAACGGCCACACAAGTTGGGGACAGTGGTGGGATTTTTATTTTTTTTACCATGGAGAATTTATGATTTATCAACCAAGTGTCTGGACTGTCGTCGTTGTTGTTTATGTTCTGGAGTTTATGGTCGAGCAGCAATAATCCCCCGTCCTGCTAACGTGGCTTTATCTGCACAACGACTGTCAAGAGACGAGACGCCGAGGTTAGATTTAATCTCTGGGCTTACAAATAACTTCTGTATTTCTCCACATCTCTGTGGTCCAAAGATCTCAAGTTAAATCTGCCTTGCTGCAAGCAACGGCCGCTTGATATTTGGCATCTGGGATGCGATAGACGACATGCAAGAGCTGCAATTAACAGCTCTTTTAATCCTTTCTTTATTAATTGATTCATTGATTGATTGTTCTAGCTATGAAATGTAATTTCCCAGAGCCCAAGTTGACGATTAATTTGTCAGTTTTGTTCAACTAATGGTCCAAGATTTTGACTTAAAGGTTCAGTGTGTAGGATTTAGAGACATCTAGTGGTATATTTGCTGATTGCCTCACCGTCGTTTTCCAAATGTTTGGAAAAAAGTGAAAGGCCCTAGACAGAGCCTTCGTTTATTTTGTCCTTTCTGGGTTTGAGGTCCCTATACATCTGACACACTGGACCTTTAAGTTAATTTTCTGCAGACCCCCTTTAATTGGGTTTACTTTAGCCTGCTGCTGCTAACCAGTTGTCGTTATCAGTGTGGAGAGACAGTTCTCTAATTTCTTTGGACCGACGTCCAGCCAGTAGCAGACATCTCTGTACCGGGTCAAATCTGCTGCTTCAAAACGTCCTCTGTGATCAAAGCTCGCCGCTCTGAGCTTCGTTCTCGACTCTCTTGTGATTGGTGTGCACACTATACTCAAAACTCTCACATGTAAGAACACTGTAATCTTGACTTTGCCTTCAGTGGCTTTCGTTCAGAGTTGAGTCGATGTGGAAGAAAAATTGATACAAAAATTTTTGTCTTGCGACAGGATTCGGTCGCTTTTTACACCAACATGTAAAAGCAGGAGAGGATTTAGACGTTATTTTATGTTTGCAAGGGCAGAACTGGAGCCTCAGTTTGATTTTAACGTATAACACGCGTTTCTTACTCTTTACTTCACAGCTTTTATTCGAGGACAGACTGTTACCTATCATGAACGTACACAAATATGAAATGTATTTTCATGGGGAGAGTATCAGTCGAGTTGTGAATGTGACACATGAGCGTTGGACTGTGTTTTATGTTTGTCTGAAACTTTTGGTGTAAAAACGTATTTATTATTGACTGTGAGTGGGTTGAAATAAATTGATCTTGGCTTTAATTTGAGTCGTCTCTTGTCTCCGTGTGACTTCAAAACACATTGACTGTTTGGAAAAAATGATGTGAGGAAAAATGTGTGTTTGAATATTAGGAGTGAGATTGTGTGTCTGTCTGTGTGTGTGTGTGTTTGTGTGTGTGTGTGTGTGTGTGTTAAACTGTGAGAAAAGACAGGATGTGTGTTTGAACGAAAGGGGTGGAGTGTGTGTTTAAAAGGGTGCGTGTGTTCGTGCATGCCTGTTTATATGTGTTTATGTATATGTGCATGTGGTGCATGCCTGTTTATATGTGTTTATGTATATGTGCATGTGTGTGTGTCTGTGTGTATGTGTGTGTGTGTGTGTGGTTGTTAGGGAAGGAGTGGCAGCCAGGATGCCTGTGGAAGAGGGGGGAGGTGTGTGTGTGTGTGTGTGTGTGTTTGTTTGTGTGTGTGTGAGAGTGAGAGAGAGTGTGTGCAGCGAGCAAGAGAGAAAATATGCGTGTGTTACAGGGAGAGAGAGAGAAAGAGACGGAGAGAGAAAATGTGTGTGTGTGTGTGTGTGTGTGTTTGTGTGTTGCTCTGTGTGTGCTTGTGTCTGTGTGTGTGTGTGTGTGTGTGTGTGTGCTTGTGTCCGTGTGTGTGTGTGTGCTTGCGCATTCGTGCGCATGTGGGTGTATGTGTGTCTGAGAGAGACAGAGAGATGAAAAAAGAGAAGGGGAGAGAGGGCAGGAAAGAGAGAGTGTGTGTGTGTGTGTGTTAGTGTGTGTCTGTCTGTGTGTGTTTGTGTGTGTCTCTGTTTGTGTGTGTGTGTGTGAGAGAGAGACAGACAGAGAGACAGACAGAGAGACGGAGAGAGGGAGGGGAGAAAGAGCAAGCAGGAGACAGTGTGTGTGTGTGTGTGTGTGTGTGTGTGTGTGTGTGTGTGTGTGTGTGTGTGTACTTGTGTGTATGTGTGTGTATGTGTGTGCGGCTGTGAATGTTTGCGCAGGCGTGTGTGTGTTCTTGTGTGTGTGTGTGTTACTGTGTGAGTGTGTGAGTGAGTGAGAGAGGGAATGTGTGTGTATTTGTGTGTGTCTGTGTGTGTGTCTGTGTGTGTGTGTGTGTGTGTTAGTGAGTGAGTGAATGAGAGAGCGAGGGAGAGAGAGAGAGAGAGGACACGTGTGTGTGTGTGTGAGGAAGAGTGGGGGAGGGGTGTACAAGAGAGATGTGTGTGCGTGTGTGTGTGTGTGTGTGAAAGGAAAGAGAGGGAATGTGTGTGTGTGTGTGTGAGTGCGCCTGCGTAGGAGGGAATGTGCGTGTACTTGTGTGTGTTTGTGTGACTGTGTGTGTGTGTGTGTGTGTGTGTGTCTGACAGAGATAGAGGGGGAGGGGTGTGTGTGCGTGCGGGGAGAGCTAGGAGCAAGCTCTGCAAATGGTGTGTGTGTGTGTGTGTGTGTGTGTGTGTGTGCGTGTGTTACAGCAGCACAATATGTGCCTGTGCTGAATGAAAGGGAAATGAATGCGGTGTGTGTCTGTCTGTGTGTGTCTGTGTGTGAGTGAGTGAGGGTGTGTGTCCTTTATTGTGTGAGTGTATCTGTGTGTAGTTTGTGACGACGGTGTAATTGTGTGTTGCTGTACACGTGCACTGCTTGCACGTGCATGTGAATGTTTGTCTTCAGTAAGGATTGTGTAGCTGTGTGTGTGTGTGTGTGTGTGGGTGTGAATGTGAGTGCATATATATGTGTGTGTGTACGTGAATACACACACATATTGGGGGTATTGGTGCGGGTGATGAAGTGTTCGTAGCGTGCACACGCAAACAGAGCAGAATTACAATTAAACCAAACTCATTCAGCAGCTCCCAGATCTCCATACATTTTCTCTCACATCCTTCATCTTCTTCCTTTCTGTCTTATCTCCACCCAGCATCATCGCCACGGCGACTGTCACACGCGTGCATCAGGAGTCGCACTCCAGTATTCGTCAAGTGGTTTCCAGATTTCACCAGCTGTGCGTCTTCATCGTTATCTGCAAAAGACTAGGATGGAATAGAAGTTTTTGGTGCCACTTTCAGCTGAAGGTCACATCTATAGTGTGTTATGAGGCCTTCATAATGCTTCATGGCTACACTCATAAAGGTGTCTTATGCATGCTCTTGACTGAACTAGAGGTTGACTGATGGGCCTTATAATAGATTATGACTGCTTATACTCACCTATAAACACACACCTCAACAATTAACTGTAGTAAGAGCTCACAGACTATGTAAAACATGGACACTGTAGCGGCCTCTGCGGCCTCCCTACTAATCTAATAATGGTCAAAGATGTGGAGCATCGATGGACCTGAAGCCTGGCTGCTAAAGCAAGCCACCTGTAACAGCAGCAACCTGTCAATCATGCTGTTAATCCTGCATAACTTTAAGCCTTAATATAATGTGAACAGGTGAGTTGTATATAAATTCACCCTCAGTACAGTTGTCATGAACGGGGAAATTAGCTACAGAGACCAAAACTATTTTTTGTACCAGGCTGTAAACATGTTTATTTCTGCTGTGAAGTTGGACATTTGAACATGGAGACACTTATGGAGACTGACTCTTTCTGTAACCAACCTCAAGTGGACGTTTGAGGAACTGCAGTTTTTGGTATTTCCAGAAGTTGCCGCTTGTTGTGAACATGGTAAACCGTATACGTGCTTAAACATCAGTTTGTATGTAGTATGCTAATATGTTTCTTTACAGCTACGCAGGTTAAACTCATAATATGCCATAACAGTCCGTGCAGTATCATAAATTTGCACTGTATGTGTTCTTAAACATCCGTAAGACCCTTGAAATTGTAGCGTATTAAAAACCACATGTATAATGTTTCGTGACAGTGCATTAAAAAGCATTATGCATGTTTACGAGTGTTTATAAAGCATCGCAAATGCATTAAAATTCACCATGAATGCCCCCATTTAGATGTGGTGTTCACAGAAGTCTTAAAGTAAGTCTGGTGAAAAATATGCAGCAAGTCTTCAGCAGGGGTTGGCAATTAGGTTCAGCCAAAGGGCAGTTTTTTCTGAGCTCAGTGCAGGTTAGGAGGTGGAGACACAGCTGGTTTGTATTTTTTAACTTCTCTGGTTTGTTTGATTTTTTTATTTGTATTTTTTTTTAGATTGGTTAAAAAATAAAAAAAAACTATTTGTCTGATGTTAGTGTCAGTCACTCCTGGGCAGTATGTCAGCTTAGACCTGTAATATAGATATGGCAAGATCAGATACTATGATATTACACAAGTTTTCCCATTCATTTGAATGGGGGTACTGCATTTTGGCAAAAAAAATACACCAACCTGAGGCGGATCATTTGTGAGAAACGCAACCTGACGTTGCGTGGCAGCCAATCAGACTGGTCAAACCTCAACAGTCACCGAAACCGAGCGCTATCCCGGCGGATTCATGGACTTGAACTATGATACTCAACCTGTTGTGTCCTCATTTGGTTAATTTCACATACCAGCTTCCACATCTGTGTCTGGCTCACAGTCTGTGCTGCAAAATAGAGACACCAAGAGGTTTGCTTTGTTTTCTATCTGATGCAAGCAACAGTAAGCAGCGGTTGAGCGACATAGACAGTGAATGTGAGTGAGGGAGTGGTGGTATCAAGAAAGCCGGTGAATAAGCAAAATGATTGTTTCATTTAGCACACAAAAACAACACCTGCTTTGGTCTGAATTGGGCCTAATTCAGACTACACTGCTCTACAGGTATAGTGAGGATCAATAAGTAACATTAGCATAAAGAAACATTTGCATTTATTAAATTCCTGCAATCTCGCTTAAGTTAAAAATAATATTCACAACATGAGCATGTACAAAATTTCTTAAAATATGCCAGAGATTATGTGTAAACTGAGAACTAAACTAAAACTAAATGATAATAAAGGAAAAGCTTCACTCATAATTGCATGTCAATATACCATTTGGTAAGTATTAATAATATAATTTGATTGACAACAATGCATTTATAATCCAAAGCCAACAGTTCTGAATGAAGTCACAGGCCTTTCTTTCTCCTGGTAGTTTGTGCTAAACTATCTGCTACCTCTAAAATAGTGTTTTACCAGATTGTTGCATCTTCTTGAGTTAATGAACATTTTCGGCTCATTACTTTTGCGATTCATGCAGTTTAAAGCAGACACAGAAGTCAATCTCCTCAAAATCTCTTAGTAATTGGTTTTCTTTTCAGTTGTTTTCACGTGTCAAGTGCATCTCACGCTGATGACGTTGCTTCTGAGACCCGTTTATAGGTCAAACTCCAAATATCCAAATAAAAATATTTTCATGACGCAGCTCTGAAGAGTGTTTTTCATTAGACCCCCCTCTGCCTTCTGAATGCTCTCTCAAAGTCCAAACCTCCCGCTTGTAACGCGGAGCCCAAAGCTGAGACATGTGACGAGAATGATGACTCCGATGACATCACCGGGGTCATGATTTCATCCTTTGCAATAAAACTGTCATTACGTGTTTGCGAGATGCAAATCTTCTTCGGTTTAATAATACTGAGGGATTGGGTTGGATCGTTAATCTGTTATTCATCCAATTAATTTATTTGATTTAATTTCGGCACCATTGTCCATCTAGTTTGACCCTCCCAGTAAAAAGCCCAGCCCATGGCACAGCATCAGTTTGCTCTCACACGACGGTATTGATTATCAGACAGTAACTTTGTGTCCTTTTCATTGGAATTCATTTTTCCCGCTGTGGAAATGTGTTGGAAAGTAGAAGAAGCTGCTGGTTCTTTAATTTTACTGCTGTAAGAACTCAATATCAAAACAATGGAGTCTCTCATCTACGAAAACAAATAAACAGTGGTATCGGTTATGGACATTACACTCCAAACCTAATTATTTTAAATTTAGAAAACAGAAATTAAGTATAATTTATGAGAAACAAAACTAAAAGTTTTCTTCAGTTAGACACGACTCTAAAATACTACAATAGCCTCGAGCGTCAGTTGACGTTGCTATGGAGATGAGGCCAAACAAAGCTGTAGAAAATTCAGAACGTTTATAGTTTTATACTATTGGGAGCAAAACACATGTCATATTTTCCACTTGCTGCTGAGTTTTGAGTTTAGTGATTGTTCTTTTTTCCACTTGCTGCTGAGTTTTGAGTTTAGTGATTGTTCTTTTTTTTCAGATTTTCACCTTACCGTGTACTTTTTTTTATTTTTTTTTAAAGGATATCTTCTAACTCTGTTGCTCATCCTCTGATGATTCAGGAGTTTAATGTCCATCCAAGGCTTGGACGAGCTCCAGCTGCCGGTCACTTACTATTGTCTGTGCACAAAATGAACAAAATTTCTGGAACACTGGATACTTGAAATAACCCCTCATGCAACAGGATCCAACAATAAAATATCAGTTTTCACTGGGGGGGGTCAAAAATGTTTGATTGAGAGCCAGATTTGTCTCATGGGCTGAAATTTGCCAATTTTATTATTTTTACATTTTAAAATGAGGCAGATAGTTCACATTAGCATAAACTTTCCTGAATGTCAATTCCTATAGGTGACACATTTGCATAATCTTATTTTATTTCTTAATTTTACAATATTCATTGTATTTTTTAGTTGCTGTAGATGGTAGCCTGGGAGTTGCATGAATTGCATTTACCATACCTGACCGTGCTCTATTGATTCTTGAGTGTTTGTTTTAAGACCTAATAATGTTCCAGATCTCACCGTGCCTGTAGTCTGGGTGTGTAAAACAACAATTGTCAAACAGTGTCAAAGTGTCAAACTGAAATGTGTCTGTATATCATCAAATGTTGAAAACTATCGAGTGTTGAAAGGTGGTTTTGATCCTAGTCTTGTTTTATTCATTAATAAGATCTATCCTGACCTAAATCATATATTTTCTGATTTAAGTCTGTTTTTTAGGCAAATATCATGCAGACATCAACAAACACGGATACACTGAAGTGTAGTTTAGCACCATATATTGTACCAGAACTAAGGTAGTGTATTGGGTATTGAACATTTTCAAATGATACCCATTACTCACCTTTGTGAGACTGCACTTTTTCACTTTAAACATCAAGTGTTTTAAAAACTCATCCATCACGTCCCTGTTGATGTAGCCCAGCATTTGAACTATGGGATCATACAGTTGTCAGTCTCCCGACGGCGAGAAAGTCCTCATCTCAACTCAAAGAGCATTTTTTGTTGTTGTTATTGTCACGCATTTCATATTAATGACAAAGCTGTTTGTGTGGATCGAAGCTGTGGCAGCAGACGCGTTTGTAGAATTATTTGGCTCGTTTGGGTGTCTCAGTAATATTGTAAAACTTAAATATTGACATTAATCGTATGCATATGATAATAATATCATGTAAATAATCTAGCACGTTTTATATCGTTGGTGTTTGGTTACATTCACACTTTGTGGTTCACACTGCAACATAGAAGTCTAGCTGGCTGCCAGCGTTACAATCAATTCATTTGCAGAAAGAGACAAACCACATGGTAAAAGTTAAAGATATTACTATCATTTTTTCTTGATATCATGACAACATCATTAACTTCTTATCATCAAAACATCAGACTAAAAACAATCTGGGGGATGTTTGCGGCTCTAAACTCAGAACACAGGGAACATAATGAAAACTTTGACGAGACATAATTTATATTATCGATCCTTATATGTTCTTCTTTCGAGTTTACTTCCACATACA
Organism: Larimichthys crocea; assembly: GCF_000972845.2. NCBI lineage: Eukaryota > Metazoa > Chordata > Actinopteri > Sciaenidae > Larimichthys > Larimichthys crocea. The sequence continues at coordinate 1,169,879 of NC_040020.1, forward strand.
TTATTAATTGGCCTTTCAGAGCCTTGATGGAAGAGTTTGACCAGCGTACCAACAGCCACAATGCACAGTGTACTTCTATACGTATGGTACGTTACTCAATGTCAATATTATGGCTTTAGATTTGCTATTAAGACCAGATTGGAGGTTTAATTAAAAGTTTACACTCACCACTGATGTATCTTGAAATATAGCCGTCATTGTATGCACAGTTTTGAGGCCTCTAATATTTAAACCCTTCCCAGTGTTCTTTCTTCGGTGAGTTTTCATATTGATTGCTCTTGGGGGGGAAAACATTTTAACTATGTGCCACTTTCATACAATAATCTGATACACTAACAACTATAATTACTGCTCGCAGAAATGTGAAAAACTTGAAAACTGAGATAAACAACATAATGGCTCCGAAGCAAATAATGCAACAATACACCAGGTATCAGGTACCAGGTATTGGTCGGTTTAATAGAGTCATGTCAAATATTGTCCGGGGAATAACGTGCAAAGGTCACAGCACTACGTTTAGTTTGTTGCGTGTTGTTTCATTAGAGTTCTCTATGACATTAGAAGTATTTAATAACACAGTGAATAAATTCTACACAGAGTCATGATATATAGTCTCATTCGTTTCCCAATTTCGGAGTGTAATACCACAAATACCGACAGCTGTACACGTGTATTTGTTATGATTACATTACTTATGATCAGAAAATAGCGAGTCGACAACTTTGCTAACAGCCAAACATCAAGACTGACTAGTCCAACAGCAGTCAGTCCAGCCTGGCGTTTGTCTTTCAGCCTGTCCGGCAACTTCTTGCTTGCTTACTCTCTCCACACTTTTCCCTTCACTCTTTCCGCCTCTGTTATTATGTCAGTAGAGGCTGCTGAGCCCAGTTAAGTTTGCCCGCTTGCCCAGCTCTGGTTCTGGCACCACACTGGCTCCGCTCCTCCTCACCCCGGGTGCTTTGTGAGCTCACGGTCCGGGCAGCCTGGCTAACAAACTGAGCTAACAGCAGCTACAGCTGTCAGCTGTTTACTTTACTGCCCATTAGGAAACTCTGTAAATCACAAAGAGTTGAGGCGGAGCAGCCGGAGGACATCAGAGAGAAAACCAGAAAACATTTCCTCCATAAAATATGATCCAGTTTCACCAAAATCAGTCAAATAGTGGTGGTGGTGGTGGTGTGCGACTTAGTGCTGTAAAGTTACGTACTTCTTGTGGAGGATTGTACCTAGTTAGCTTCAGAATTATTTAAAACATGTTTGTGTTGTGCAAAAGAAAATTGCCTTCATATGATATTGGGAATTGCCTTTTTTGTATCCTTACAGCTCAGTCCAGAAATCAAGGTCTTCCAACATGTGATGTTTGTAAATTAGAAGTAAAGGAAGTGGCTAATCAGAGTAACTGTAGTCTGCTTTCCCACTGATTCATTAATGTATGCCACATGTGACTGTCCAGCACAAGACTCACTCTTCTCCTTTTAAAACCAATTTGGGCACAAACCCTTTTAATTAAACTTTTTTCAGTTCATTAAAGTCTGACTGTATTGATATCTGTTTGATCTGTATGCCAATATGTTAATATAATAAAATGTTCCCACTCGACAGACGAGTAACAAAATAACACAATGGTTCTGGATTAAAGTATCCGTACTCAAAGTCATTCGGTTTTCAATAAGGTGTTGATGGAGGCTATTGTTAAAGATAATGTGGTGTAATGACCCCGGCCTGATTTTTGAAAGCCAACATGATGGACTTTATTTAACATTAAAGTTATTAAAGTGCTGGCAGATGGTTTCTCATCATAACACTGAGGTTATTCTAAGGATTGTTATGAAGGATGGTGAACAACATTTGAATAAGATAAGAATAAATGATACATCTCATGTGCAGTTAGTAAATACAGGTGGTACTGAAACCTTTGCAATGTGTTACGTTGAGCTGACTTTTATGGTCAAGTTTGTCATTGTGTCAGTTACATTTCCGGTATAGAAGAAGAAGATTAACTTTATCAATCCACCTATTTCACTCAAGTTTACAGATATAGACCCAAAATACAACCACACACACACACAAAGGGTTCAGAGACATGCAAAGGTGGAGTGATGCCTCAGCAGCCTCATTGCAGGGCCCTGGGATATCTTGCTCAAGGCTACCATTGCACCTGGCCAGGAGGTGAACTGAATATTGTGTGTGGATACTGTAGTCCACTGGCTCTCAAACTGTGATACAAGTACCAGTGGTGGAACGCGAGCTCCCTTGAGTGGTACGCAAAGGAATCTCTATTTTGTTTTTATTAAATAAATTTAGAAACATTTAAAACCATCAATACAAGAATTTGAATGAAAACACTTTAAAAATTATGACATCTTGTTATATTTTGTTTCATATCCTGCATGATGCATGATTAGTTAAGAGCTAAAATGAGACAGGGAGAGAGGAGGAAAAATTAATGTTTCAATTGCAACTGCAATCTTGACTCTTACCTGGTGCTATAAGAAAGAGAAGTCCGTATCAGGATACCCTTTTTTTCCACCCAACCAGCTCTGCTTCTTAAACTGGATTCAGCAATAATCAATAATAATAAGAAATCTTCCTCTTGTGTGGACTGTCTGTAGTTGAACACTGTATTTTAGCATCTGTTATATACTGGTGGTGCTTGAAGAGCTGAATATATTCTCTAAAAAGTTAGAGAAACACTGCTGTAGGGTGGAGTTGAACCAACCCTCCCTCCAGTCACTCAAGCCAAGTCTGCATGGACGGAGCTACAGCAACATTTCGACAGGTGACATATAAACAAACATATGTCAGGATACAGCTTGTCACTAATCAGTTTAAGCTACTATAACCAGGGGCTCCATTAGGGGGCGAAAAGTTAGGCTGATTCTGAGGGCCTGTGACTGACAGATATTAGAACATTAGTTTATTTTATTAACATATCATTTAGAATATTTAATCTTAAACAAACACTTTATCTGTATGCAGAATGTTTCCTGTGTGTCTACACAGTGACATATTATCACAGCTCAGTGTCAGGAGATATTGTACAGTTAGTATCAGACTATAAGAGAGTTGAAGCCTTCACAGGTGGAGGTGTGGTTACAGAACCTGCACATGGTTGGCGTTGGCCTGTGTGTGATGGTGGGACCCAGTGTGATATCTATCCCTGGTGGCGCCCCTGACTATAACTACAGGCTATACTAGATAATATTCAGAATCAGAAATACTTTATTAATCCCTGCAGCCCCCAAACGGCAAGTGAGATAGTAAGAAAACTAAACTTTAACAATATATATCCTATTTTAACACTATATACACACGGCAGTAGCTCAGTCCATAGGGACTTGGCTTGGGAACCAGAGGGTGGCTGGTTCAAGTCCCACATGGACCAAATATGGAAGGTAGACTGGTAGCTGGAGAGGTGCCAGCTCCCTTGAGCAAGGCACCGATCCCCCCCAACTGCTCGCAGGTCGCTCCTCAGGGGAGCTGCCCATCACTCCACCATCTCTCTCCAAAATTGCATGTCTATGCCTTAAAATGCATGTAAATAATTGTGATTAATAAAGTATTTGTTCTTGTTCTTAACAGTAAAATAAAAACCAAGTAACAGTGAGATATGTAAATCTAAACCTTATAAAGAATTTAGTCTTTGAAATAAATAACAGTTAAGTAGAACCAGTAACAGTAGATTAAAAACCAAGTAACAGTAGATTTAAGTGAATATTGACTATATTATTGATTGTATAGCAAAAAAAAAACAATGTCATTTTTAATGCATCCTAATGTTAATTGCATA